>NC_135856.1:20085299-20120299 GCF_031162955.1 Sander vitreus | reverse complement strand
AGTCTTGCATCCAAGATGCCAAATATCAAACGAGCATTGCTCAATCCATATACATCCTGTCATCTGTGAACACAGTCAGCATGAAACTTCTACATAACGGAGATTATATGTTTAAAAGTCAGAAAACCAGTAGTTAAACAGATAGATCATCCTAGCAATGCTACAGATTCCATGTCTGAAAGGGGCTTTACTTGAAAAGCTCAAAATGAAATGCTTTTTATTCCAAAAGACATATTTAATTTGAGACACCAAGGAGACGTTCTGACTGCAGCAAATTTGTCAGCCCAAAGATTAAATCTAGCTTTGGTGTCTGGTCTCTTGTGTCAACATTTTATCGAGGGCCAAAAGTGTATCCAGCAAGATAATAGTTGCACAGTTAAAGCCACATTTACAGGACAGGGATTATTGCTGCTTGACCATAGACTCCAAAGATAAACAGCAAAAGAGAACAATTCACAAGTACATCCAAATATTTGGTTGACCATCAGGGATTAAAAGGGGGTTAATCATACATTCTTTATGACAAAGCTGTTAATCATACGGTCTTTACAATGTGAAAATCACACCACTTTTGTAACAACATGAATGAGTGTGGCAGTTTCCTACAGTATGATTGCTGCTTATAAACAGATACGATGGAAACCTAATCCTCTCCTTGTGCTTCCATTTGTCTACAGCTAGTGCTCTCTGCACTAGAGGTCAAAAGAGAGGACACCCAGTGGCGTAACAAACTAAACTCATATAGAAGACACACACAGTGAAAGTGTAAAATAATTGGTTGGAAAAATAATCAATTAATAGAACATACACAAGCAAAACATGTTGTTTAACAGGAATGTAACCACAGTGCTGTACTTCCTGTACCCTGTAGGAAGTGGGCAGACTAAAAATGGCTATCTTTTGTAGGTCAATCCATAGGACAGTTTCCATCCACTTGTCAATCAAATAATCTGAAGTTCGGTTAAAAAAAACCTCATATGTTTCCATCCAACGGCTTTAAAGCTAATAAAAACCTGTGCGTAATGACGGTATTGGTATTGGATTGGTATATTGAATTGATTTGAGACATTTTAAGGTGTTTCCATTCATTTTCGCAATGAATCGCGCACCATTCAAGCTAACATTTGTCCTGCTAGCCAAAATAGATTGCGCCGTCTGCCTACAAATGAGTAATATTGCACAAGTTGTAATAGTGCCAGCTGATAGCGACATATCAAGCTATAAGAAAACGACGATGCTATCAACACATTGCTAGGATGATGCAGATGCAGATGCAGATGCACGTAAATGCCCGACGACAACGGAGGCGGCCTGTGGTTTGGGAACGACAGCGCTCCAAACAGTTCTGGGAGATCGTGGTTCAGAGACACTTCACGGAAACCCTTTGGATGAAGCATTTTCAGATGACCAAGACAACATTTGACCTGTAATTTTATTGCCCGTCCCTTGCGCCAGATGTGGTAAGCCATCGCCCTCCGGTTCTAACTGAGAAGCGTATCGCCATTGCGCTCTACATACTACATGCGCAGAGTACAGGGTGGTAGGTGAAACGTTTGGGGTCAGCAAGACCACCGTGCACCGGTGTGTTTACGCCGTGTGCAATGCCATACGACTGAGGACGATACGAAGGTATAGCCTATATACCTGGAGTGGATGAGGTGCATGAGATCTCGCTGCGGAACTCCAGAGCGCACCTTTTGCCACAGGTGTATGGCGCAATAGACGGCACTCATGTCCCGATTAGACCTCCTGCTAAAGGCTACAGGGATTTTGTCAATAGAAAGGGCTTGCCATCAATCGTACTACAGGCTGTAGTAGACAATCATTGCATCATAAGGAACAGTTGCGTTGGCACTCCCGGTAGTGCGCATGCCGCGGCAGTCTTCACCACTTCTGACCTGTACAGGTGCGTCCATAACCATGAAGTTAATATGGTTGATAACCATAAAATGACCTAAAACGTAATCACAATTCATTATTTATTCAGCAAATAGCGTTTCCATCAGCCTATGCATAAGCCATTTACCGATTAATAGAAAATCTGATGGGACCGAACGTATACACTTTGAGTCGATATTAATGAAATGCAATCAAATTTTACTGTTTCCATAAGTTATTTTTTATTCGATATCACTTAATTTGCATAAAAACCTGTGGATGGAAACTAGGTTCATGACTGACGGATGATATTTGGAACACAAACGGAAGAAACAAGGACTATGATAGGAATCCATTGGAACCTGTAACTACTCAGTTGACCCATGAAGCTAATGCACAGGCTCTGACAATATACTGCGTCAAAGATATGCAGCCTCATTCATTTCAGTGAGACCAATGTATTGGTCCAATAGTCCCAGTCTTGGTGGAATACAGTGTAATCTTTCTATTTACCTTCCACAGAGACAGAGAATAAAAAATAATTGCCACCACGTTAACTTTCCACCGTAAAACGCTGACATACTATTACTATGTAATATCTTTGTGTCTGATAAGCCTTTAAACTCATGAATGTGTTATTCAAACCGGATTTCCTGGTTCATTTTCGGCTGTTACACCTGTAACAACATACTTTTTTTACACAATGTTATTTTTGGTCAAATTTGGCCAAACTTCTCTTTGACTGTTCCTGGTCTAGGGCCAACCAGACTCAAAACAAAGAACAGAGCCGGAAAATATTTTTTGGGGAAAAAGTGTGTAGTCCAGCAGATAGCTCATCATCAGAGTTGATGAAAAAGCGAAAACATAATTCATCTTCAATTCATACATGGAACAGCAAATGCAATACATGTAATATTGCATTTACAGTATATCACATTAAAAGTGCTGCACTCCAAAGCATCACTAGATGTTTTGGATGCATTTGTACTGTATAATGTATTTTCATTCTTCTTCTTAGGGTTTACTAGTCTGGCTATCACCAGACCAAGCTCAATCTTTTAAGATTGAACATTAGTTCTGGGGAGTATGCTCTGTATTTTCTCTGCACAAGAGGCGTGATCAACGCTCATAGTTCAAATGACTCTGTACGCAATTGGATAGTCCTTCAACCAATCAGACCAATGATCCGGGTGACGTAGCAGCGACAGTGGCATCAACGAGTTGCTGCCATGGAGTGCTGGGCTTCGGTGGCCAGCTTGTTGAATGTAAACAAAAAGCTGCTTGGTCGCTTCTCTATCGTCATCGTGTTAAACCCGCCAATAGCGCGCCAGATGGATAAGCCAGTTTGTGATTGGTTCCCGCAAATTTGTAACGGAAGCAGGATAGATAAACATTTTTTTCCAGCCTGAGCTGCAGGGCGAAATCAAATCGCGGCAGATCGGGCTGGGTTTACATTTCATCTTTGAAATTAATCATTGCGACTGAGATCAAACGACCAAATGCATTCATGATGCCTTCCAGTAACAACATTCAGTTTTCAGAATCCTGAAACAGTTTAGAGTACCTTGACTCACTCAAATCTCACACAGGTTTGTTTAAACTCCCAGTGCACCTACCAATAGTTTATCTACACTAAGTACAGCATGTGACAAGGCCCATATAAACTCAATAAAATCTGTAGCCTATGAATTAATCAAAGTGACATAACTTAAACTGTAAAATTACTAAATGGTCCCCTCATCCTGAAAATTGAAACACTGCTAAGGTTTCTTTGCTTTTATTTTGAACCCCTATTGATATATTTTTTCTCACAACTTGCAGTTTCTGCCTTGTGGTCCACATTATCATGGATCATATTGGTTGTGTAGTCAAGATGTATATATGTTGGATTCAATCCCATTTACAGTATCTTCTTTTTTTCTTACCCCGCATCATTAAAGACAATCTGAGTCTATGGCTGATGCAAATTTAATTAGTTGCGCATCCCAGGTTATTTAACAAACATATTAGAAGTTAACTTATCAACTATACGTTGATTATTGCACTGCAAGCTTCAATTGCCCAATGGATCATTTGAAAGACACACCATTTTACTTTCAGTTGACTGAATTCAGACCAAGTCAATATATATATATATATATATATATATATATATATATATATATATATATATATATATATATATATATATATATATATATATATATATATATAAATAAAACTTCACACAGTGAAATTTGGCATTTTTCCATTTCACTATATGATTTAAAGTAACAATGCATTTATAAAAAAAAAAAAAGACTTAGACTGAAAGACTATAGACTATGATTTAAAAAAAAAAGTTATTTTATCAAGTTTGTAGACTTTTACTATTTACATTGTGTTTACACTCCCGGCTTATGTGCCCCTTTGCATTCCCAACAGTTTTGACTATTGATGTTGCGGTTGGCCACACTTGCTTCTTAAACCTTGTGACATGATTTCATTGCTAATAAAGTGCCCTAAAAACACAACAAAAGAACAAATTATATTTTGACATAAGAATTACTGCGGAAAAATCAAGAAAAAAGGAATATATCTATGTAAACACTAGAGGGTGCTGTTACATATATTTGTTTCCCTTTAAACACTGAACATCCCCAGATAATAACCTGTGTGGAATGATTTACAGCCACAGTGGTCAAAACTATGTATATCAGAGCTTCAGTCTGGTGATGGCATGAAATCTAAATGTGCTCCTTGCTGACTGCTTCCTCGGTCAGCAGCAGTGGACCCTGGCAGTATATCTTAAATAATAACTTGTATCAAAAGAGTTCATGCATGAGGAAAACTCATGCTTTTAGAGTTGCTGTTAATCATGTTGTTTCCTCAATACCAAAATGTAAAAGAAAGAAAGAAAGAAAGAAACTCTGTATATTAACTCTGATTCTAGATGCATTGTTGGATTTTATCTTGCAAGGTAAACAATACATATTACTAAATAAATGTGTTAAACAAATGTTAATAGCTATGATAAACATGGTATCTTGCTCCCTCTCTGTCTACGGCCTGTTCATGTAAAGGGGGCTTCATGACCTAAAAATAACCCAACCCACTCATCTCCCTGTGTCAGTAGGGATCTGTATCTCCCTCTCGGCTGGCTATTTTCATTCATCTCTTTCTTTTTAACACCACACGTCAGTTTCTCACTTTGGCCCCTGGCTGAACGCCTTGCTTCATCTTCTGATTCCTTTACTCACCTCTTTCTCTCTCTTCCTAACCTTTTTTCTCTCTCATTAGTCCTCTTCGGCCACACACACTTCTCCCGTCTCTGTCTCATCTCCGAGCACTTCTCGTGCTCCTGACTCGCGTGGTCCTCGCTCGCTCCTTGGCTATTACCGAGGGCAGGGCTTGCAAGGTGGTGATGGCCATCTTGGTCCAGTAGTCCACCTCTTCGAAGATCCGGTATACCCAAAGCTTCAGCTCAAACAGAATGGTCGGACCGTCTAACTGCCAACAAGAAGGGGAGAGATCACCTGCCTTAATATCTCTCCAGCACTTTCACCATCATCAACACCTCTGTCAACATCATCACCTACCTCCAAGCCCTCCAAGCTGGGAGTCAGGACCATCACGCCGCTAGCAGTTTTGAAGAGTTCTCCAGTGTTGATTAAGAGAAGCGACAACCTCTCCTTCACCATCTTCCTCTGGGTCTCATAATCACCTTTCTTCCCACCGCCTAGCTGCTCTTCCTCTTTGGCGATGGCTCTCTCCAGAAAGCTGCGGCACTGTAGCAGAGCAGAGTGGAGACACCAGAGCTTGTCTCTGGTTTCCAGCTGAGAGGAAGGAGGAGGGACAGACACCAGACGACTGTCTGTCACCGTAACATCTGCAGTGAAACTCTCCTTCTTTCTCTTGAGGGGGGAAAGAGAGAAAACAAAGAGGGTGAAAATTAAAAACAGAAGTGAGATTTGGGAAGACATTAGGCCTAATAACGAAAAAAAAGAGGAGGAGGAGTTGGAAAGTGAAGTGCATAAGTGGAAGATTGAAGAATGCTTTCTATCAAGTATGAACCACACTGACGTCACTTTTGACAGAAATTTGGCACTATATTCAAGATCATGAAGAGGGATTTGTGTTCAGCACGATTCCAGTAAGGTTTTATTGAGTCAATAAGTAAAAGGTTAAAATAAGCAAGTTGAAATAACACTGAAGCACCACAGAAGCAAGAAAAAAACACATACAATACCATACTGTATGGAATAAATATGGTGTAAAATAACATGACTTTCAAAAAAGTTAAGTGTACTGTAAGACCCGCTGTGTTTTAATGTGCTGGGAAAAAATTTTCCGCCATGCGCTACATTAAAATTAATGCGACACACCTTACAAAAAGCGTGGCGGTTGTCAATATGACTAGGTAAGATGCATGTAAATTGTTGTGCCCAACACTGTTGAAATTTACAGCTATATTTCGATTTCTTTGCGGAAACACCGCCTTCACCTGCCATTTTTATCGGCTCGCTTTCGGGTCTGAACTTTCCGCGAAGCTTGCGCACAGATCAACTGCGCAACTGGGTTATAGGTTGCCAGGTTGAGGTGACAAACGGGTTGAAAATTGTATATGGTGTGTGGATTGTGTGAATAGGATGCGTTTCATACAAGATCTGGCAACTGGTCAACATTAGACAAACCTATTGTTCCGATTATTTATAAAGGGGTTTGGGGACATGCAAATTACGGGAGTTTCCCAGGAGAAATCTCAAACCGGGAGGGGTCCGGGAGATATAGGGCAAGGGCGTAAATCCAAGGGGGGTCTGGGGGGTCAGGACCCCCCCCCCAACTAAGGGTTGTCCCCCCCTAGAAATATCATTAAAACAATGCTGTGTACTGTAAATAACATAATGATGTATACTTTAAATATCTGTGTAAGTAGTAAAACAATACAAACCCTAAAAAATGCTTTTTAAGTTTAAAAACATTTTGAGTCCCCCCTCCCTTGCCTCACAGTGGTTTGGTCCACTGCATGCTGTACATCAGGATCTGCACTAGACTCACAGTCACATCGGGTAGTGACAGGAATGTAGTAAGTAGGCGGTTCAAGGCTATTGAAGGTTAATATTGACGATCTACAGTTGTGTTTTGCTCAATATGAAGTTAAGTGGCAGATCAGTTAAATATATATCCTCTGTCCCAGAAGAAACCTAATATTTATGTGGAGGGCACAAGATCATTTCATAATTAGGCCCTATAATATGACCGCGTGGTGAAACTATGAAACTAACTCATATTTAGACATCTGATGTTAAAGATTTGGGTTGTTGTTGCTCAGATAAAATGACAGAGAAATGAAAATGAAAAGATTCTTTTTCAGTAGGCTTACACCAAAACGCCAAGTAAGTACATTAAGTCCTCATATCAAGACAATTTGGTAACATCTTTATAAGAATGGGTGCTTATGGAAATAATAACGTCACTATGTCACTGGCAAAAGAGACAGAAAGAACTGAGACCAGGGACAGTCAGGTGTAGAGTCTCAGGTAAGGAACAGGGAGACCAGGGACAGTCAGGTGTAGAGTCTCAGGTAAGTGTGTTGAGCTTAGTTCATATTTTTGGAGGTGTGTGGCTGTCAGGGTGAGCAGATGAGCTTTACCAGTGGCTCACTAATTTACATTATGATCAGCTAATTTAACAAGTGTACAAAAGCATTGCATTTCTTTATATGGGGACACTTTTTGAAAATAAGTCATTATGTTTTAAGGTATTTTTGTGGCTTGATTGTAAACAACTTAAAAATAAATACATGGTTTTAAAGAAGAATATTTTGGTCAATTTAGTCAGCTTTTTCATTGAATCAAGAGAAACGCTGAAAAGAAGGATAATGGTACAGTCTCCATGCTACACTAATGATAGTATTAAGGCTTTCCTCTTTGTACACATGTCTTCTACGAGTATAATTGGCTGTATTATTTGTGTCCCCTTCAAAAATTGCTCTTCCGAAATGTTATGTTTATTGTCCCCCCCCTGCTGTTAGATCAGATTTACGCCCATGATATAGGGCTAAAAATCAGGAGAAACCCGGGAAAAACGGGAGTGTTGGCAGGTATGCCTTACAGACATGAGAGTGCTATCTTCTCATCTAACTCACTACAAGAAGGCAAACAGACCTATTTCACAAAATAAGAAACTGTTACTTTAACATTAATATAAAATCCATACTGTAGGCCTATATCTACCCTTGATAATAAAAAAAAGAGCATATAACAAAGATAGCGCCTTTGTACTCTCAGAGCTAATATGATCTGTCTGATGATGTTGACGGGCCACTTCGCAGGCATGATTGTAGCTGGCATCAGCTTTTAGTACTTGAGTGAGTTGTGAATCCCAGAGGCCTCCTTGTGAGATTATACTGAGGCGTTAATGTTGATACGTGCAAGCTAGTACCAGTGTGACAGAGTGGCCTAATGTGACCTGTACACTCTGAGAGTCAGCGGGGAATTTAATGTATCCTGAGACTGCAGAGGAAACATGATTCTGGCAGTTTTGAATTCCCGGGGAAGCGATAGAGACAATATTCTCATGGATCATTGTGAATTATGATAGGCTAATGTGGTAGCTGCTGACAATGATTTAAGATATATTAAACAGATGCTGGAAATGTGTGTTTTCTCACCCAATGAATAGGCAAGGGACAGCCCGCCTGGAAGAAAAAAAATAGAAGGCTACTCTGCCTGAAAAATATTTTATCTGGATGAATGTGAGATATATGTGCTAAAGTCTGAACTAAATCCTACTTCAGAGACAATTCCTCCAACTAATAAAGAGAAAACACAGGAGATAAAACATTTCTGTATAACAGCCTAAGACATATCTAATCACTTCATGGTGTGTTAACTAGAACGCTTCAGTTGCTGGAGCTTAAGAGGTGCAGCAATAGAATAGAACTGAAGAATGAAGGATAGAGGAAATAAAGGTCAAATCGTGGGAATGAAATGGATGAAGTTAACGGCTATGCCAGGCCACTCCCTGCTCCAAGCGAGACACATGAAAGGAACGATGAGGCAGTGAACTGGCAAGAAACCAAGAAGTTTTAATAACCGGTAGCTCTCACACCTATCGGCAAAGAGACAGGCTTGTGGAAAGAAGATGAAGGCTTCGTGCCCAGGCATCGATAAATTTGTGCCAGAAAAAACGCCCACCCCTGTCATTCCAACTGAGTTCACCCCCTCCACTCTGCATTCCTACCCCCTGCTGTCCTAGACATAATTTACTTTCCTTACACACAGATACACACACACTCCGTACCTCTAATCTTGCTTTTGCACGCATCCTTTTCCTCATTCTTTGTAGAAGGCAGAAGACAACCATGACACACACACACACACACACACACACACACACACACACACACACACACACACACAAAATCTATTAATTTTCCATTTAACCTTGGCCTAGTTGTTACACCCCCCCCACACACACACACACACACACACACACACACACACACACACACACACACACACACACAACACACACACACATAATGAAGTGCTGGTGGCAGGTTGTAGCCAATGGAAACATTAAGCTCCTGTAGCCTACTCACATAAAGTTCCAGTAAAATGGAGCACTCATAGCGCAGAAGCTCAGCTATAGCAGTAGCCCGGGCCACGGCGGTCCTGCTCAGATCCGAGCCGCCGGTCATACCTCTAGTCCGCCTGGCTGCCATCGGACCTGACAGACCTTAAGCTGTCTCTACCAGGAAGACACAGTAAACGCGCAAAGCAAGAGCCACCCTAATATACTCCCATGTGACGCCTGCCTCATCCCGACAACACCGGATTCCCGGTCATGCACTGCCCTTCCGTTCTCCGGCCAGTGCAGCATTAATTAGACTAGAGCCAGAGCCGCTTCGCTTCGCTTCTTAGGTTTCGGGAAAACTACTTTTAGTGTGTCTGCTCACTGTTTGTTACTTGTTAAAGAGTTAGCGGCCAATTCTCCGCCCTTTCCCCCGGGAACCTGATGCCAGGCAGGAGGAATTTAACGGGACGACCGGGGGCGGAGAGCCAGGGAGTGGAGGAGAGCACTGCTCATCATCTTATTCATGAGGAGTTTATCTGGTTTACTGGTAGTGACAAAACCAAATATGGTCTAAATTTAAGAAGGATGTCGCTTAGACTATTTCAATATGTCCTCTTTATGAGAAAAGTAGGCTATACAAAGATCACAGCAAAACCAGTCAATATCATACCAGAAATATCAAATAGGCCAAATCAAGTAGGCTTAGGCTAGGCTACTTCTACTTTACTTGAGTAGGGCCATAATTATGATTGATATCAGTTTATAAAATATGATTGTTAAAGCCTAGATCAAACTCATATATATATATATATATATATATATATATATATATATATATATATATATATATATACACATATAGTGTAGTATGCAGGTCTAAGCATAGCCTAATAAATTACAATAAAGCCGGTAAAATGTCATAAAAGTAACTGGTATAACTCAGTAGTGACATAAAATCTGCCAAATCTAGATATTAGAAAATAAACATTATTAAAAACACCTTAAAATTAAGATTTTAAGGATAAAGGGTATCATATGATGTAGCCTACAGATTGTAGCATAAAGCAAGCCATTTAAGGCAAATTTGTTATCTCTTAATTGGAAGCTGTTGGGCTATTTTAAAATTGACTTAACTTACTACACATATAGCCTACAGTATCGTGAAATACATGCAAATATACTGTCTTTTTCAGATTGTTATATAAGGAAAATGAGAATAGGCTATATTACAAAATCGATATAGTCACCACTTTTTTATAATAGGCTATAAGAAAGGAAGCAAGAAGTTATTAAAACATGTTCCACAATGCATTACAAAGGTAATAAATGTATAAAGATTATACTACACTATATAACATCCCTATGAATTTTCGTTCCAATAAGTTCATAGATCAATGTTTGTGTATTGTGGGCTGGTAATAATTTAAGGATGCAATACCACGCCTGTGCTGCAGGTGTCAGTGCAGGCAGCAGCTAGAATGTAAACACGGAGCAGCGGCTAAATAACAGCAGCTAACGTTAGACCTTAAACCTCAATTTAAAGACGAAATGGGAATGATTAAATATTTCCCCGCTGTATAATTTAATCAATTCAACTGTTTAAGTTAAGATTCTAGGGAACAGTAATAGCGTGCTTTGATTTTGAGACCAAGCTAACCAGCTAGCTAGCTTCGGTTGATTTTAAAGTCATGAACTCTCTGGTTGGCTACGGAGTGTCCTCGGAGTCCGACAGCGATGGAGATGTAGAGGATGTAAACAGTGATGGAGTTGGGTAAGTATTCACTTAAAAACATCTAGCACAAAACACAGATTGCCAGATACAAATACTATTACGCTAGCTTGCATAGGCTGTTAACCTCTCCGTCTCTCCTTTTCTATCTTCAAGTTCTGTTAAGGAGATGGGTGAGGTGGCATCAGCTGCCAAAAAGACCCGCAACTTCTTGCTGGAGTCTGGTTCGACTTCCAGTGAATCAGAACCAGAGGAAGAGGAGCCAGAGCCCTCTTCATCATCACCACATGCCCATAAACTAGCATCTTCTGCAGCCTGCCAGCCCACCCTGCCTGCTCCTTCCCTGGGTTCCCTCACCTCCAATAAACTACCCCCTCCATCTCTACGTACCTGTTCGGACGGCAGTGTGTTTGCCAACCCTTTCAAGGCTCAGGCAGACCAAAAGCTCAGCGCCTTGCAGAAACACGTCCCCCTCACAATGCAGGCCAAACCCTCCCAGATAGGAGGTAAAAGGATGTGTGTTTCATACAGGAAAGATGGGAGATGCAGGTTTGGGATCAAATGCAAGTTTGCTCATGACAGTGACCTCCAGACTCGCACTGATTGTCATCCACCTGTGAGTGAAGAAACATCAGTGTCAGATCAAGATGAGTCCCAGGCAGGTGGCTCATTTGGAGGAGGATCCCGGAACCTCCATCAGGAGACCAAAGAGGAAGAGTCAGGAGGGCAGCAAGTGAAGAAGAGAAAGGTTGGACTGAGTAACACCTTGATTCCGCCTAAACGAGCTATGAAGCAGTATACCATGCAGAGGGAAAGAGAGCAGATCAATATGTCCTGATGGATGTGTTCTGTCATTAAAGCAATAGTACTAGGGTGAAATGTTTTTTCAGTGTGTATATATTGTAGAAATTGTGCACTATCCACTGTAGGACCAATTAATGACTCAGGCGTACAGTAATTTGTGGTTCTTGCTCAAGGACATTTTGACATGTGGACAGGAGCTGGGGATTGATCCACCAACCTTACTGTAAATGGTTGACCTCAAACCAACTAAACTATAGCTGCCCCAGTTGAAGAGAAATTCTGTGGGGTTTCTTGGGTGTGTTATTTGTTTTGATTGTGTTCTCAAACTGTCAGTGAATACTCTGGATAAATGTTAAGACGTTTATTTACATCTTATAAATGAACCGTTTCTGTGTTTGCTCTACCACACATCCTCTTGATTTCATATTGATATATGCTCCAAGGTTTTTACATAGCTTTGCTTTTCAAATTACATTACACTTCAAAGGTTATGACACATTTTGAGTTTAATAGTCTTAGGGATTCAGTGACTGTGCTTGCTATTAAGGGTTCATGTGTGATTTACAGTATCCAAGGTAACAGTTTGGCTGCCTATAATGACCAAGGACTTTTGTGAGTAGTACATACATTATTTAGGTTATTATTCCTTCAATGTCTACCAACAGCCAACAAACAGCTGCACAGCTAAAAGCTGTCAGTGAAACACGTTAAAGGACACTGCCAAAGTAGTTAAAATATGAATACCTTTAGAAGACTGTAAAACATTTTTTTTGTCCATTCCTTTTTTGGTTTTGAAATGTTTCTGTTTGACAGTTTAGATAGTTTATTATATTTTCTTATAACCTCGCCAAATAAAGGCTTTACAGTAGATCTGGACACTAACTGAAAAAAATAGCTGCCTATTTATTATAAGAGAATTTACTCACCCCACACATTGGGGTCTGTTTATAGCTTTCTAATACATGTTTTGTGTTGATTCCAATAGGAACCTTGACGCCACACACTAGGTGTGTGTGCTATATATTACTAAGAGGTATGCTATATTATTGCATAATAGCAACAGCTTTGCAACATAACCTCAGCATCATTACACACACTCACATAAAAGGCTAGTTAAGTTTACAGGATGTATGTACAAAGGCAACAACTTACACATACAGACACATATCTTTCCCTGATACAGATATTCTAAAAAGCTACCAAATATGACTATGAGTGGACAGTACATAATATACTGGTGCTCCTACATTTAGCTCAAACATTGCAATACAGTATATTAGGTCACTGATGGCAATCTGCCTCTATCTTCTGTTTTGTGTGCTCTCTTTGTTTTACATGAGAGTCTGCGCCACATGTCTCTCAGTGCTGTCCGAGTGAACTTCCCTGTGTCCTGTCTGCTCCCAGACCACACCATCCTCCCCCATAACTTCTGTCTGCACAAGGGAGCTGGCTGACGGAGAGGAAGACGAGAGCACCGGATTGTCCAGAATAAGGCTGTCCCCATTAGTGGAGGCTGGGTTCAGGGACTGGGGCTGGGGCTGGGACGGAGACAGGAGAGGAGAGCGCTGCTGAGAGGTGGCTAGAATGGGGATCTGCTGAATGTGGGTCTGAGACTGGCTGACCGGCTGGAAGGTCATTTGAAGAATTTGTGTCTGCCCCTGGCTCTGCTGCTGGGAGGAGTATGACTGAAGAGGGTGAAGCTGGGGTTGATGCTGGGTCAGCACTGAGCTGGAGTGGAGGGTCAGTTGTTGGATTTGGGGCTGCTGTGGCTGCTGAGCAGCCTGCACAAACTGGACGGGCATCTGGAGCTGGAGGTGAGTCTGCTGCTGGTTGTCAGCTGGCGAAGGGGGGTCGATGGGGGACAGGGCAATTGTCACTGGTACTTGCATGGTATGGAGGCTCTGGTCTTGTCCCAGTAAAACCACCTGGTGACTCACTTGTTGGGTCACATGACCCATCTGGGACACCTGAGCCAATTGCCCTTCATTGCTCAGCTGGTCCATCTGCCCACCCTGCCCTATTTGGCTCATGTCCAGGCTAGTGACCTCTGCTTGCATGGGGTTTCCTGGAAGCTCCAGCAGGGAGGCAGGGGTTGTGATGAGGGCGCCAGCATTGGCTGCCAGAGCCTCAGCGATGAGCACCTCGGGGTGACTCTTAGCCTTATGGGCCACCACACAGTCCTTCTTCTCAAACTTCTTGCCGCAAATGGAGCAGGCGAACTGATAAGTGGCATCAGCGTCATGCTTCTTCATGTGCCAGTTGAGTGACGCCTTCTGACGACATGTGAAGCCACAGATTTCACACCTATGGGGGGAAACATTTAGAGACAATGCATGTATTCAAGTAATCTTGGACATATTAAGAGAATGAAGAACGAAGAAAGCAAACAAGCAAAAACTGTATACAGAGAAGTACTAACTGCAAGGGCTTCTCTCCAGTGTGAATCATGCGGTGCACAGCCAGGTTGTGGGAACTCTTGAAGGCACGAGCACAGAACTCACAGATGTAGTCCCTCTGGTCTACAATAACAAAACACTCAAAATAGAGATGTGTTCTCTTATCAATTATAACAAGAAGTGGTCAGACACAGATCGAACCCAATGCACGTTTTATGTATGCTGTAGGTGTACCTGTGTGGTGTTTTGCGTGACGCAGCAGCTGCTTCTGTAGTCGGAAAAGCCTTCCACAAGAAGGGTGAGGACACACGTATTTCTTCTTGAGCAGGTGTTGGTACTTTATATGGTGCTGGTGTGCAGAACAAAGAAAACATGTAAAAACAGAGCATCACTAACAGGATAATGCAGGGGTTAGCAGACTGAAAACGGCATATGTTTGAAAAATCAAACGGTCTATACTAAAGTTTGGAATAGATTTCCAATTAGAGATGCACCGATAGACCAGCCGGTGACCGGAATTGGCCGGTTTTCACGTGCTCGGCCATGACCGGCAGGTCAGTCTGACATATACCGATTTCATGCCGGTCAATGCTACAATTAACGGACAACATAAGTTATACGTGTTACAGTTTTCAAGGACGCACGCACACACGGACGCGATAGCACAGTCACTTTTTCCTTTCTCTCAACTTTTCCGCCGTGTGTCGCGCGTACCCGCTCGCGGTGTGAAGCGCGTGTCCGCGCTATTCTCGCACATGTAGGGAACCTCGTGAATTAACCTGCAACATGTCAGCTGTTTGGAAATCCTTCAGCGTGTGTGCAGAAGATAACAAGTTTGCAATATGCAACACCTGCAAGGAAAAAGTAGGGCGTGGAGGGACGACACCAAAAACCAAAATCACATTTTTTTAGTTGGATATTGGATGTGAAAAGAAGGAAATGGTTCTAACATTGCACTTTAGATGTGTGTGAATTTCCCACACCAGGAGTAATTTATATAGTTCTATTTTATAGTGATCCATTATCTGTTCAAAAAATGTTCTATGTTCTGTGCAAAATGTTCTATTAAAGAAGAGATAGAAAATAAATATTTGTGTGTGCTGTAAAGAGGTTAGAAAAAATGAAATCGGAATCGGCTAAAATCGGTATCGGCTGGCCTAACTCAAAGAAAATCGGAAATCGGAATCCACCTAGAAAGTTGTAATCGGTGCATCTCTATTCCCAATCACTACATTTGAACGATTAGAGTGACAGATGTAAATAAGCTGTGACAGACTGCGACTTGCTGAGACAGACCTGTAGGTAGCGAGGATGAGCCAGGACTGTGCCGCATCCCTCCATTTCACAGCGCACGTACTGCACTGGGGGCTTCTTCCTGTGTAGGGGAAGCACATGGCATTGCAATGTCACAGTGCTGAAACCGCAAATGAAATGAATCTCAACTCCTCGTGGATATCTCACATATATCCAAATTCGTTGCTCACCATGTCAAACATTAATCACTGCCATATGCTTTATTTCTGGGTGAAATGATGACAGGATGATTCACTTAAATCATATTATAAAGTAATAATTACGATGCCCTAAAACAGACATCAACCTCACCTTCTCTTTGGCAGCCGGGGGGTTTTATCGTCTTTTTTCCGCCGGCCTCTCCTAACACAGAAGGAAAAAATATTTTTTTTTTTTTTTTTTTATTTGCTTTGTAACCATACAAAACAGACACACGTTACATTCAGATTCCACATGCAACAGTAGCTAATTAGACATACGAGTAATGTGAATCTATCCTATTGATAACTTGGTATACATTGGCTGGTACTGGGCTTACTTCCTGGGTCCATCCGGGTCCTCCACCATTTCTTCCTCAAGCTTTACTTCTTCTTCTAAACTCTCCAAGTTGTCCAAACCTTCTACCTTTATATCAGCAACCTCTTTCTCTTTTTTAGGTGCCTTTTCTTTCTCTTTCTTCTCCTTCTGTTTAGGAGGAGCTCTGCGCTTAGGTTTAGGGCCATCCCTAAGACAAAAAGAGAAATGTTCAGTTACTGAACAAAAAATATGGTGCCTATGTCTAATTTTGTCACACACACACACACACACACACACACACACACACACACACACACACACACACACACACACACACACACACACACACACACACACCGTTCAGCCTTCGGGTCGTAGCTCTGGTCATTTAGGTCATCTGTAAAAGGAAGGTCTTCATCACTGCTTAGACCCTCTTCTTCCTCTGCACCACTGAAAGCGAAACAACAAATCACTTGAAACAGAATTCCCCACTTTCTGTCTGTACAGGGTCCAGAGAATGCGCTTGAGAAAAGTCTACCTCTGACTCTGTGGCTGGTAGCTGAGATCGTTTGGGTCATCCCGAAATGGAGGGCCTTCATCATCGAAGAGTGGTTCAGCAACATCCTCGCTTTCCTCCTCTTTCTTTTTACTGAGACAGCAAACACAGCGGCCATCAAAACACAGCACCACTCTCACTTAGTCACACACTTTCACCATTTACAAGACCGTATACTTTAAAATAAAATTTTTATACATTTCAAAACAATACTGCATAACCACACCCACACACACACACACACACAGGTAGATATAAAAGATGATAAAATCTTTTTAAAGTGACCATTTAAACTTAGCACAAAATGTAAGGAAATTTGTGTTTGGTAGATTATTTCTCTGTGGTAACAATGCTTTTTGGGTTGCGCCCATGAATAATTTGCCAAATCTTCTCTGCCAATGCAGCTTATTCTGCCATTGACTCGTTTGGTGTTTGGTGGCTTGGATGATTGAAGTTTGAAGAAACAAGACATATTGGCAATTAAACAATTCATTCATTTTACAAACAGGAGCCTCAGTAGCGTTTGGAAGAACCATACACAGCCACAACAGACTGGCACCTCCTCCTCATGCTGGTCACACACTGCTGTGGGATGGCATCCCATTCTTCAACCAGCATTTGTTGCAAGTCAGCCAACGTGGTTGTGTTGGTCACTCTGGCACGATCAGCACGCCCAAGCTGATCCCACAAGTGTTCAATGGGGTTGAGATCAGGACTGCTGGTTGAAGAATGGGATGCCATCCCACAGCAGTGTGAGTGACCAGGCTGGTGACCAGCATGAGGAGGAGGTGCCAGGCTGTTGTGGCTGTGTATGGTTCTTCCACACGATACACAAGATTTGGCAAATTTTTCATGGGCGCAACCCACATACTCAGCGCTGCTGCTCATCCCACAAATGCATGTTCCTTACAAATGGGGCACCATTTGAAAGGGAACTAAACAGGCTTTCCAACGGTATAAGATTTATTGCCAAAAAGCATTGTTACCACAGAGAAATAATCTACCAAACACAAATTTCCTTACTTTTTGTGCTAAGTTTATTATGTCATTTTCTAAAAGAATACAACTCCAGCTTACAATGTTCATATTATGTTTAACCAAAGGGACAAAAATATACTCACATATCATTTTTTACCTCTCCTTCCACTGCTGCGTGACAAACAGAGAAATAATACAGAAGACACAAGTTTAAAAAAAATAAAAATATATATACTTTTAGCCACTTCAACCTTCAATTTTAGTACACATTTATGATGCAAAATGGGAAAGGGATGAAAGCATACTGCAGTCTACTGCAAGCAGTCTAGTGAATTTTTGGAAGTAAAAGGTAGGGGCCAAGAAAGGATTGCAGCCAGATTTTTAACTCAAAAAGGCAGAACCAATCCCATTAGTTACACAGAAAATCCATAATCTCAACCCTCCCTTATCTACTAAATAGGGTGTCACTGATGGTTTCCTATAGAATAAATAATATCCTGAGAAGTAGTAATGAGCATGACGCTTCAGTGCTTCTGCATCTGTAGGATTTAATTTGTGAATTATAAGCCCACATGTTGAACCATTGTAGCTCACTGTCAACAGGTTGCTCACCAGCTGGATTCTCCATTCCAGGTTCGGTTTTACACACAGGCTTGGCAGAGCCGCGGACAGCCCTGCCAGACAGGGGCTTGGCACGAGTCTGAGCTGGGGGGCGTCTGGAGGGTAGAGCTAAAGTGAGGGAGCAGAAGCATGCCATTAAACATACTGTATGACACAAGTGTACAGGCATGTGCAGACACAACCACACACAAGCCAGCTCTGTGTGAAATCCACTTGAGATTTAACTTTTAAATGTAGATTTAGCACGAGACATAAAGCTTTTTTCCCCAACATTTCTCTGATTACCTTGAGCATCTGTGGCAGGTTTCTTGGGGTCCTCTGAGCTGCAGATAAGGGGGAAAAAAAACACTGAGGTCTGACATCATCATCATATCTCTAATACAACAATGCATGAGTTTCAACATTTGAATACAAATGTGATCATTTGTAATTTAGCCAGGTAAGTTTACTCCACCCTTCTTTATGCAGAGCTGCAGAAAGGGGATGAGCTATGCTGAAGGCGTGCTTTTGACAGGAACTGACCCCACCGACATAAACACACAAGTTTTAAGTCTAGACAGGCGCTATATAAACAAATGTAGTTGTCTATTAGGTATGACTGTTCAATTAAAAACTTACTCTGTGCCTTGAAGGCTTTCACCTGCGACACCCCCTCCAGCGTCAGCCGAACCCGCAGATTCAGAAATTTTCTTCCGCCTCGAGTTGGAAACTTTCCTCCGCTTTGTCGCACCGGTGTCCGGGCTCGGTTCGTCTTCTTCGTCGTCGCTCTTGGTGTCCTTCAGCCAGGCCGGTACTGCCCTCGTCGACCTGTCTCTTAAAACTCGTCCTGAGCTCTGCGGGCTCGACGCTGCTCCGTTAACGTCTGGTATTGAAGCAGAGACGCTGGTCCTCGGGCGGCACGCTCCCCGCTCTCTGAGACCCCTCCGCGGGGTAACGGTTATACTGGTGGCTGGGGTTTCTTCTGCGGCCTTGTCCTCCGCCGGCTCTTCACCTTTATTTACACCCCCGGTTCGGTCGCCCGCCGGTTCCATCACCGTGAGGACACTTCAGCCTACTTCAAATTCAGCTTAAATTCAAGTAGGTTTAGCAATTTGAGGAAAAACGGACATCTGGTTTAAAGACGTTTTGATTGCAAGCGGCCTTTATCCAACAGTGGGGCATTTTCTGTGAATGCGTTGGATTCGTCGCAAATTAAATGCATATATTTACTAATTAGAAATTGAAAACTTTTCTTAATTATCTATTCTGCAATAAACCTATATAATTTTAAAGAAGCAGACACTATTTCGCGTTCTTAAAGCTATAGTAAACCTACTTATTCGCCCGGGCCTGCAGCACATCCATTTTGTGCGCTTTGTTGCGTCTCCTTTAAGCCAAATGTAAACTGAGGTTACGTTCAGGAGCGGTAACGCATTTTAGCAGCTGTAAAAATCATCTGGATTTCCCTGTGTGCGTTTTGCAGATGAGTCGACCTAGATGCATTGTTTATAAATCTGCAAAGACAGACAGCAGCAGGCGTGCAAAAGCATCGCACACGCGGATCGCTGCCGGGGCATCATGGGAACTATAGTGCAAGTTAGATCAGCTTTGTTTTAAGGATATTTCTATATTTATGTCATGATTGTATCCCTTTACGATACAAAATAGGAATATAAGATCCTGAATAGAATTAGCAACATTTTTTTTTAATAAAAAATAATACAGTATTAATGTAATTATGTGCATGTTTCATTCATGCAGAATACTTTCCCTGCCAAACACATTGACCCACGTAAAACCAGGTGAAAATACTATTCTCAGTGTATTTTATTCCCCAGCCCACAATAGTTTGTGTTCTGTGCTAAATACATACATGACAATATTTGTTTCAACACTCAGACTGAAGCATAGTTTTCTTGCATGTGTTGAATTCATATTTGAACCACAAGAAAGACTAAATATGGTTTATTTCCTACAATATTCTGCATTAATGACTGTGGAGCTAACATGGCTGCCAGTGAAAAACGCACTGGTCTGAGCTGTACAGCTCTGCTGCAAGTTGTTCTGATGGGGTGCATTTACCACCAGATGGCAATATTGTCTTACATGTAGGCTATAACGCCACATTGACAGCATCAGTGTGATGAAGTAGGTGTGGTGTTGATGTGTTTATTAAGGCAGTATGTTGGAGATAATATTCCTGGGAAATAAACTCTTGCCTCTTGTCTGTAAGGTTTTTATTAAATATACACTGATCACGAACACACAGCTGTGTGGATACAAACCACCAGATTGTAAGCAGGGATGAGCAAAACCCTAAAATTAGCGTCAGAATTACCAATATTGATACCAATACCAATATATCTTGTTATTAAAAGCAGAAAATGTGCTCATCATGTAGAGAGGGACCATGTGCCATCATTTATGAGGTAAATACACCATTAATATTCTGAATATATATTTTATTACCACTGAGTGATTTGCCTAACATTAAGCATTTTACTATTCTCTGATGATTATCTAATCACATGCATGTTTAAACAAGTCATTAATGGTAAATTGCAAAGTCATTAATTGTAAATAGCAAATGTTTATTGTGTAACAAGGTGATCATTGGACGCATTTAATGTAGACTACACAACATCAGCAGAGAAGCTGGTGCATACACTAAGAAGACAGTTTGTGTGCAAAGAACATGATTTAACTTGAGACATTCATTTTTTGGTGTTGCTGTATGGAGTTATATTCCTGTCTTTATTCAAGAGCGCATTCTTTCAATTTGAGAGCATTTCTCACTGAAATTACGTTCAGATTTTGTAATAATTTCCCTCAAAACCTTGCTCTCACACTCAAATAGTCACTGCTCGCGCTTGGATTTGCTCTGCTTGTGGTCAAACTTTCTGCTTGGACTCAGATATGTTGTTCTGTGGACAGATTTCCTGCTCTCAGCCTTGGCCCTTCTCCTCGCACTCAGGCTGATTCTGCGCGCTTACAAATCTTCTCCTCTCGGATTTCTCCTGCGCGCTCGGATTTTTTAGTGTTACAACCCTATCAAAATTCCCCAACCAATAGAATGCCAGGGTGCCATTGGTTGACCAATGAAATGATCCCTGCCCGTTGAGGGTGCGTTTGTTTTACGTTAGAACGTCTGTTGCGGACAACTGTAACCGAGTTTATTTACCCCTGTCGTCCATCGCTTTATTATTAGTATATGTCAACAATGTGCACAGAATGATCGACGCTCTTTCACCTGCACCCATCGGGAAACGGGAGAAAGCTTTGAAGTGGGACATATCAAGTTAGGTCCACAACTACGAGGGTGAGTAACATAAATTAAGCACGTAGCATATGGCGCTAGCATATAGCCTTGCTTGATGTCCATAAACAAATAGATTTTCTTTATAGTTTAGCTAGATTGAACGATATATGACTGACAGTATGTGTGTATTTACAACTGGTATTTAATGACCCCACTTTGGTTAAACACGTTCCTGGGGATTTGGCTAATTTCAGACATGCTAGCATATAGCCTAGCTTGATGTCCTCAAACAAATAGATTTTCTTTATAGTTTAGCTAGATTGAACGACATATGACGAACAGTATGTGTGTATTTAATGACCCCACTTTGTATTTTTTCCTTGTTTGGTTAACCGTGTTCCTGGAGATTTGGCTAATTTCATGTTAGAGCCAATAGTAAAACCTAAACTGAAATACAACTGAAAGAACACAAGAAACTGGATTGTTTGTATCAGTTTTTGCATCAATGTTATGTGTTGTTCATCAGAATTTAGTCTTTTCCTTCATATAACATTAGTCTGAAAATGATGGATTCAAATCAGTCTGTATAAAACGTTGTAGTGTTAAGTACAATTTCACCACTATAATAAAAACGGATCTAGAAATGATGTCTTCTTATTTGCTCCTTAAATAGCGGTTATTTTTTAAATTAATGCAAAGAAAATTGAACAGAAAAAACAAGTACTTTGTTTTACATTCTTTTCTTCCAGTCGGGCCTGAAGGGCTCGACCACTGTTGAGCTGCTGCATCATAGCAGCACAGTGTCTTATCACCAACCCATGAAAGCTAGAAGTCACCCTGCTGCTCCAGATCTATCTACTGTATGGCTGGCTACAGACTACAACCATCTGCAAGTTTTGTTTGTAGTAAACATCATCAACAGCTGCACTTAAAGTCTCTTGGGGTCATATGGGACTTGGTTGTTCTCCATACTGCATCATACACTATATTATTTTTCTGTTTTGTTATATTAGTAGTCTACAGACAACACTAAGTATCATTACTTAATCACAGTTCTGGTGTACACTGTTGATTTGACTCCCTGCTATTGATTATACGTCACTTTAGCTTGCCACTACCTCATAACTTTGCCTTAATTGCTCTTATATAGTTAATTTATATTCTACTAGTTGTATATACCTCCTATTTAATGTAAGTATTCTTAATTTGTGTTGCAATACCTGAATTATCTCTCTTGTGAACACTAGGCTTATCTTTATTTTAGTTCATATCATAACCCTGCTCACAAACTCACCTGTACCTGGGTCATCTGTTTGCCAATATCAATGTTCCTGCTACAGTAAATCCTACAGGAAAAGTGTACTGCTTCACAGTAGTATGAACTATACGCTTTTTAGGTTTTGTGTCAAATGTGCAGTTCATGAATTTTTTTGACAAGGTAAATTAAAGCCATTTAACAACCTGCAAGTGTTCACTCTGGTAAATTTAATTGTACTGGTTTTATAAAGGTTACAGAACATGAAAAACCTATTTGCCTTGTTCAGGGTTTTAATTTGTTGCAAATATGAACATGGATTTAATAATCTGTATCTTATTGCTCTGAAAACTACAATGATTTAAGAAATATCAGTGATACTTCTCAACATTTATTGAATTTATTGTATATGTGGGCAGACATTACAGGCACCTATTCATGCAAGCAGAGAACACAATAGTTTGTTCTCTCTTTTATCACTTGGATTATGCAGGTGATGGTGCAGAAACGGATGAAGTCCTTGTAGATCTCTGGCACTTTGAGGACAGACAGATCCAGCAACTCTCTACTGTTGTCTTTGTATAGTGTGCTCCTATTTAAGACAAATTCATAGACATCAAGACATAATATATTAGGTGTACATAGCTTTCTTTAACATCATTACTTTCTTACCTTCTCTGCTTTGGTTTTGTAGACGTCACGGTAATTTTCTCTCCCAGGCCTGGGTGTGCACCCTGTCAATTTAAGCAAGCTAAATAAATGATAAGTGTATGTAACATGATGTGTGTGTAGTTGTAGTATTTTAATTACAATTACATTATTATCAGACTTGCCAACGTTCTTGGTTTGTGCCAGTGCTGCCTGCCCTCTGCACACAGGTGAGTACAGAGGGAACCAATGGGATTTCGCGTTTGGAGTACTGACTGGAACAACACAGTAGTGTGGTTGTACAACACTGGTCCATGCACACGGTGCAGCTGTGATGCAGCTCAACAGGGGTACTTCAGCCCCACCTGGAAGAAGAGAAACTGAAACACAATACTTGTTCTTTCTGTTCAGTTTGCTTTGTATTGATTTCATTAGGGTAAAAATAAATAACTGCTACTTTAAATAGTGTTTTATTATAGTAGTGGAATTGTACTTACAACTTTCTATACAGACTGATATGGATTTTATTTTTATACTAATGTTATAAGTATAACAATATCTGAAAAACATACAACAGTGATGTAAAAACTGATACAAACAATCTAGTTTCTTTTGTTTTTCAGTTATATTACAGTTTAGGTTTTACTATTGGCTCTAACATCTCTGAAATTAGCCAAATCCCCAGGAACGTGTTTAACCAAAGTGGGGTCATTAAATACCAGTTGTAAATACACACATACTGTCAGTAATATGTCGTTCAATCTAGCTAAACTATAAAGAAAATCTATTTGTTTATGGACATCAAGCTAGGCTATATGCTAGCGCCATATGCTACGTGCTTAATTTATGTTACTCACCCTCGTAGTTGTGGACCTAACTTGATATGTCCCACTTCAAAGCTTTCTCCCGTTTCCCGATGGGTGCAGGTGAAAGAGCGCCGACCATTCTGTGCACATTGTTGACATATACTAATAATAAAGCGATGGACGACAGGGGTAAATAAACTCGGTTACAATTGTCCGCAACAGACGTTCTAACGTAAAACAAACGCACCCTCAACGGGCAGGGATCATTTCATTGGTCAACACTACACCTGGCATTCTATTGGTTGGGGAATTTTGATAGGGTTGTAACACTAAAAAATCAGAGCGCGCAGGAGAAATCCGAGAGGAGAAGATTTGTAAGCGCGCAGAATCAGCCTGAGTGCGAGGAGAAGGCAAGGGGGTAAGCTTCTCCTCGGACAGCGAACCTCCTATGGCACCATTTTAATGCTAATAAGCCAACACCTCCCATTAGCATTCCATTGACTTCCGTTTATTTTGGCGCCACTTTGACAGCGAATAACTTTACATCTGAAGCGTTTAAAGACTCTAGTTGTCCATTGTTTATTTCTAAAGAAACACGACAATGTATAAAAAGCTCCATTACCTTGTACCTCACGTTATGGCTCCGTAGTCGACGTTTTTGTAAAAAATAGGCTAACGATTGTGTCATAACCACGCGACTTACTGTCGCATAGTAGAGGAATTACCGTATAGTACAGTAGAAGCGCGCAGGCAGTTTTGTCTCACATTAGCTGTTTAAGTGTAATTACTAATGTTAACAAGCATTTTAGTTAGCAATAATTAGCCTGTGCCTATGTTATCTCCTTACATATACCTACGCTCTCCGTCTCTGCAATATTCGGAATGATTGAGATTTCTCTTGGCACAGCTACCAAACACGTTGCTCACGTCACATTTACGTCGTCTCTCTCAGTTGGAGGCTGCGCAGTAACGCTCAGCCATCACCGGAAAAGTGCTTCTAATGGCAAGGGGGTAAGCTTCTCCTCGGACCGCGAACCTCCTATAGCGCCATTTTGATGCTAATAAGCCATCACCTCCCGTTAGCATTCCATTGACTGCCATTCATTTTGGCGCCATTTTGACAGCGAATAACTTTACATCTGAAGTGTTTAAAGACTTTATTTGTCCATTGTTTATTTCTAAAGAAACACGACAATGTATAAAAGGCTCCATTACCTTGTACCTCACGTTATGGCTCCGTAGCAGACGTTTCTGTAAAAATAGGCTAACAATTTTGTCATAACCACGCGACTTACTGTCACATAGTAGAGGAATTACCATATAGTACAGGAGAAGCGTGCAGGCAGTTTCGTCTCACATTAGCTGTTTAAGTGTAATTACTAATGTTAACTAGCATTTTAGTTAGCAATAATTAGCCTGTGCCTATGTTATCTACTTACATATACCTACGCTCTCCGTCTCTCGTTCTCTCGGCACAGCTACCAGAAGACTTACAACTTTCAGACAGGTTGCTCACGTCACATCTACGACATCTCTCTCAGTTGGAGGCTGCGCAGTAACGCTCAGCCATCACCGGAAAAGTGCTTCTAATGGCCTTCACTGGTCTCCGTCCAGAGCAATGGGATCTGTTGGTCCATTCTTATATACTGTCTATGGGAGAAGGGCCAAAGCTGAGAGCAGGAAATCTGTCCACAGAACAACATATCTGAGTCCAAGCAGAAAGTTTGAGCACAAGCAGAGCAAATCCAAGCGCGAGCAGTGACTATTTGAGTGTGAGAGCAAGGTTTTGAGGGAAATTATTACAAAATCTGAACGTAATATCAGTGAGAAATGCTCTCGAATTGAAAGAATGCGCTAAATAAAGATAGGAATATAACTCCATATTGCTGCTATTAAAAAAAAGTTTAATAATTTTTAGTATTAGTACTCTATCGATAGTCCATCAGGGTTTTTTTCTGTAACTTTTTTTTACCACATTTTAATGGTAAAACGGTTGGCTGAAAGGTACTCCATGTACCTGTGATTGCCCTCCTGTACACACTGTACTGCATGATGAATGCTACTAATGTTCATAAAAGCCTCCCTGAACTCCATGCTTGGGTACAACATGTTTCTAGAGTAAAGTTGACCCGCCACAGAGAAGTTTATGAAACATTCTCCAAACACTGTGCTTTCTCTCTCCTCTCTCCACCATGACACATTGCTTAATAGTAGCTGATGTAGGAGGTCAGGCATGGGTTTCCATTCACATAGGTCGGAGTCAAAGTCCTCTGGACCTTTCAAAAACATCTTACCCTTTTCGCACTTTCTAGTTATACAGTTCCTAAAACTGAAACTAACTGACATGATTAGTCAGTTTCTGTGTGTTTGAACAAAGGGGAATATATAGACAAACAAAATGAAAGACAGTATTGCATCTTTTTGAAAATGCTTTATTTATCTACTTTATCACTATAAATATAACAATACAGAACAATCTTTTTTTTTTAAACAAACCTTCAGATAGAAAACAGTTTGATAGGACTACAAAGGCATAGCAAAGGCCACATATTGGCAATAAGGCACTAAGGCACACACTAGGGAGAGTTTAAATAGTAACACCTATGTTAAACTAGGCATATAGGTCCACACCACTAACACACGGATGCTGTAGTGTGGATGAAATGCAGGCAATAGAAAGTAAAGCAGGTGTTTTGAGTGGGAGGCAGAACTAGAAGACACAGTTCTCTACTGTTTAACACGTGACGTTTGGATGGCTGTTAAAACATCATCAGACCTTTAACAGTTTATCCAAAACTGACATGCGAAGTTGCAACACCAACAGCTCAAAATGCTGATGGATTGTAACACTGCAATGGACCAGTTTTCTAGTTCTTAGTTTAACTGATCAAATGAACCAGAATGCCTTTGTGGTCCCACTCATAACACCAAAACCAATACAAAATAGCATACAGAATATTACACATGACAAAAACACAATAACCTTGAATGTTTTAAAAACTATTGGACACTTTGGCAAAAAAAAGTTTTTCCTCTACTTTTGTTACTCTTACTTTTTAATCCCTAAACAAGGTGTACATAAAGAAAAGAAATATGTTTTAGAATATATTATACCTTTTCTTCTCACTTCATAGACATAACACGTAATGCATATATTAAATATATCCTGACTTATTGTCGTCGTACAAGAAAATAATAAAAGCAGTTATCAGCAGTTTACTTTCTACGTCAAATCCAGTTTCAGAGGAGAGAGAAGAAGCACAATGTAGCTCTGATGGCGTGAGATGATAAAACTATGTCTTGTTTGCTGTGGATAATCAATCTTTTCGTTTAATGTCTTGGACATAAAAAGTCATGATCCAGACCATTCTCAAAGTCAAACTCATTATGTTGTTTTATGTGTAAATTGTAGTCATAAATCTGAGGATATGATGGAAAATGAGCAAATGTTTAGATATTCTCTTTAAACATAGTGAATAAAAACAACTACCAAAACTGGTTTACAAATACTAGCCAGCGTACGAATGTTTTGCATGCTCTTATACAAAGATTGTGGCGTGCGACTTCATCCATCCATCAAGCATCCATTATGTTTGTGTGTTGTAGCACATAGGCTACATGCATGGCTACTTGTATATTTCAGCATGAGGTATTGCTCTAGTTATTCCCAGTCCAATATTACGCTTGTTTTCAACACACAGCAGAGTTTAAAAAGTGTCTGTTAAACATCCATGAGGGTTATTTTTATGCTTTATCCGTAAGGAAGAGCTCTCTCACACATACAATAATTGAGAAACTCCAAACTAGCCCAGTTCACACATGCATTCATGCTCAGTATTTATTATCTCTTCATCTGAAAGTCGCAATCTCTTGCCTTTTATAAATATGTTTAAGTGCACCTCAGTCAAGCACAGTTTGGACGAGAAATAAAGAGGAGAAAGACATACGGAGTGTTGCTGCAGAAACATTTAGAGAAGAGACTACAAGAGAGAGGTAGCCTTGTTACATCTGACTACAGAGACTGAAACCTACTTGTTTCACGACAACACAGTAATACCACAAATGATTGGAAATATGAATGGAGATAACTCCAGTCCAGTATGCAGATGTAAGGCACTGTAGTCAGGCACAGATAATCTTTCTTATCTAAAAATGTTGGAGTGTATGTAGCCTTAGTAAATGCAGGAGCGCTTTAAGTGGCAAAGTGTTGCAGTCCACATATAAAAATGTCTCTCATTTCTGTCCATATTTGTTCACCTTTCAAGAGTCAAACCATTCAAAAACACAATAATAAAGATATACGTAAATAGAGAGAAAAACATCAAACATCTGTTCAGTCTGAGTCCCCTGTCAGCACAGTTTTATGAGGATGGGAATATACATGGTGTCACTGTCTATCAGACTTATAGATAAATCATGTTGAAAAAGCTTTCCAGTTTTCTTTCTCTAGTATTTGTTCTCCCAGTGAATCTGCCAAAATAATATTATTTAGCTGGCAACTTTTTTTCTTCTTCAAACAAACCAAGATATATGTTTCCAAAAGTTAAAGAGTAGACATAAAAAAACAAGCAAACTAAGCAAATGAATACAACACTTAGAAACCTTCATTTAAAAACATCCAAAACAAACAAATCTTAATAAACCAAAAGTACCAAACAGGCATGTTTGAAACTTACACATTCAACCAGCATGGACGGATAGCATCACCTACAGCATGTAGAATTAATAGGCTACTATATATTAATGAAAACAAAACATTAGTATATCCAAAACAGTTGTATTCAGTGGTATCATCTCTTTTAAGTAGTTCCTGTTGTTCTTTTACTTTCTTTAAAATAATTTTTCTTTCTTACCCCCACGTTTTTACAGTTTCAAAAAAACATTAGACAGTGTAAAGATGTTTCTTTCCTGCTTCAGAGAACACATTTCACTCCATTAATAAGAGAAACCTACAGAGAATAAAACCTTAAATATGTATATTCTCTTTATAAATACTTGAATGTACCTTCAGTGTTTCTGTTGCCATAGCAACAAGGTGGTGGGGGTCAGAGACACAGAGACAAAGAGCAAGATAGAGAGATGGTTGTTGTTATGAGTTAATGCTTATTGTTGGGGGACGATTATCACCACATACAGGTAGGTTTCCTTAGTAAGTGGACTGTCCTCTATGTGTTTTATAAAACAGTGACGCTGCATAATTAAGCCTGTCATATGGTTGCCTTGGGTCCAGGATATAGTGAGGCCAGTACGTTGGACAGATCAGGCCAGAATGCGTTGGACAGATATGAGTGAGATGTCATTGTTTCTCTGTCTGTTTTCTAAATATTTGCTTCAAAAGAGAGCCTTTGGATGTTCACAAGTTCAAGTGATGTTTCTATATGATGGGACAGACGTTGTGGTG
Organism: Sander vitreus; assembly: GCF_031162955.1. NCBI lineage: Eukaryota > Metazoa > Chordata > Actinopteri > Perciformes > Percidae > Sander > Sander vitreus. Next base: position 20,090,620 of record NC_135856.1, on the reverse strand, counting down.
GTGGTTCAGTCACAGGCAGGGTAACTTTGTCGTGGTCTGACCCTCATAATCAATATGTCTGGTAGACATCGTGGATTGGCAGCTGGAAGGCTGTGGCGGGGAAGGCCTGTGGCATCGCGTAGCCTGTGTATCCTCCATATGCTGCAGCTGCCACCGCTGCATTCTTCTGCAGAGCGGCCAGAGCTGCTGTGTTGGCAGTGTAGTTTGTGATGGGGACGTATCCAGCTCCATACAGGCCACCGGCTGCTTGGATGCGCTGTACGTTGTGGGCCATGGCATAGACAGGAGTGATAGGACGGCCCTGGGAAATGCAGGAGAAAAAGTAGGACTATAATTAATAAGAGGATTTCTAAAGTGTATATTCATTGAATGAATTCATTCAATATTGAGTTTCACCCTAAAAATTGAGAATAGAAAGAGTACAAATAGGTAATGTTTGTCATGGGCTAACTATTGTTGTAACAAAGGATGACCTCTTCAGGCAGGTAAAACTAGAAGACAGCCTAAGTTTCAGTTTTGGGAAAGTTTTGGAAGAGGAAAGACGGTGCAGTTCATAGGCCTACATAGATAATGTTATAGTGTTGCTGTACTCGTTTCTAAGTTTCTTGCAGGGTGTGCGTGCAACTACCAGTAAGTATTACTGATGTTTGTTGTTCGTTTTACTTCATAATAACGTCACATTGTTTATTCCACCGCAATATCGTTGGCCACGTTGCTGCTCATTTTTGAAGTTGTATAATGGCGGAGCCTCGCACTGCCAGTGTGTTTAATTGCTTAGAACACTGCATATTAACGGAGGTGTTGCTTTGCAAGCCTTATGTGTCTCAATTTGGAAATATTGTTTGTTGTTCTTACACAATGTGTGTTACAGTTTAACAGGATTATTATTTGCTCAGCTGATTTAGCATGATGTGTATTGCTGCATTTATGTGCAGTAAATTAATCTTTGAACAGAGATATAGTGTATTACTGAATTTCTGAGTTTTGTATTTGTTGTATTTGCTTATTAATAAGCATTTGTTAAAACACACACCTTAATCCTAATAAAATACCTAAAAGAAACATTCTGCATTCTAATCAATACCCCCTGGTGGCCACAACCTTTTAAAGACCAGCCTAAACATACAGTCTACTCCACTACATTTATTTGACTCTTAAATACAATCTGGGGATGTGGAGTTAGAAATATGTAAGCCTATCAGACCTCTGTAGTTCCCTCCTCATCTCTGCTTGAGGCTAGACAGTTAAGGCTACATTTGCAGTTACTATCATAACAGAGTTACGTTGTGGGTAATGTAGGTTCTTGGTTTTGACAAAGAAGAATAATGCGTGAAACAAAAAAGTCGATATCTTAGGTTCTGCTGCAGCAAATCTGATAGTATTTTTAAAATGGCCATTGTGACTCCAACACGTTTATGCAAATTGCTAAGGCTATGCTAATTCAGTGGAGTACTCTTTTAAGCTTTATGAGGAATTTGGTGTCAAATCTAATCCATAGATACTGAAGGATGCAGTACCCATAGGAGAACTGTTTGATGCATCAAACAACATGCCCTGAGATGGAGCTGGGAGTTTTACATCTTTCAGCATGAATCACATTCCAAAATCTTGTGTCTGTGAAACATAAAACAATGACATAATGCACACCTGAAAAGGTGGAGGGGTAGAGACCGCAGGCATGACGGTTGCAGCAGCACTAGCGGTGGTGTGTTCAGGGTGTTGCATGGCCAGAGGGTTCATTAGGTGCTCCACCGTGTGCACCTTTCCCTCCTCCATCAGCTTAGCTGCAGGAGCCGTGCTGAACACTGAGTACTGCCCACCCAGAGTCGGCAATGCCACTGCACATAAAGAGACACAAGAATGAGAGCTTGGATAGCAGATGGAACCACCGCAGACAACAGTATAGCAAAAGATGGTTATGTTTGCATTCACAATATACAGTATGAAATAATAGCACATATGCACCCATGCTCAATCAGAAACATGCATACTTACATCTGAAAGTAATCTATGAAAGGAGTGACGGACGAAGAAGTGAAGCAATAAAGGTTGAAGGAAACAATTTAGTTAAGAAGGGGGAAAAAAATAAATTACACAAATTGGAGTTGGGGTGTGATTCGGATTAGGATGGTGCTCAACTGTGGATTAACCTCAATGTTGCAACACACACACACACACACACACACACACACACACAGAGCGAGGACAACGTCAGTCATTGTTTCAGATAGACAAAAGTCTTTTCAATCTGGTGGGGATCCTGTGATTCCACACAGTTCGAGACTAAGGCCGAGCTCCAGATTAGGGTCAAATCCTTCCAGAAGGAGCATCAAGAACGTTCACTTTATGAAATGGACATCTGATCACCAAATACATAACGTTCAACAGGAAATAGTTATGATGAAAAACATTCTGGTAGACTTTTTGTCACTTTTGTGTTTAGTAATACACTTTAAGATTAAAGAATAATACCAGTTTGTGTTTTACTATTTTTATTTTGCATTTCTATCATTAAAATTTGTACTTTTTTTTTCTTAATTTGTAATTATTCTACTGCATACAAATGTAGGCCTACTAGAATTCTTTTCCTAGAATTTCTGTTTTATCCTTATGTTAGTTGGGTTTGGGTTTACTGTTTTGTGGAAATAAGGAAGAAAGAACCAGAAATGAATCCTTTAAAAAGAAGCCTAAAAACTTTACTCACATTTCTTCTTTGCTGGGAGAGCAGCTAATTTCCGCCTATGTTTTACACGGTAGACCTCATATTTATAAAACAAAACAAAATGATGATGATCATGGTGACTAAATGTATACAGCAATAGATAGGCTGCAACCCTACATAACACTGGTATTATCCTTTCAGTGATCAGAATAGACACGATAGAAAAGAGAAGATAAATAATCTTTAGTTTGTGGGTTTAGTTTTGCATTTCAACTCCGTTCTTGACTGAAAGTGTTGTAACGCTAACAAAGCTAAAGCAGCTGCTCCTACAGAAAATAAAACTTGTTGCGTTAACGTCCAAAAAGAACTTCACATCGTGAATAGATACAGCTAATATTTTGTGAGATTTGTATTTGTTTTACTGTCAGCCACCTTTCAGTAAAAAATTGGAGTTGAGTGCATACAAAGAAGTACAAAGGAAATGTGAAAGGAGATTTTGGAAGCATTGGTCCCCACATAACGATGGACATGTGCAGAAAGACAACAGCACTGTGTGAAAAATATGGCTTCCTTATTCAGTTGAATGAAAGCACTGTATTGGCAGCGCCAAAAGAGTATCAAATGATAGAATTGTGAAATCCTTCTTAATACTATTTTAAACCACTGTGCAGTGTTTCGGCATCTGACAGCCTTTAACCATGTTTCATCGTCTCACAGTACGCCCCCAACCTTGAGCCCCTTGTGTTCTTTTAACACGGTGCTGTTTTTGGTCTAAACACCAGGTAAGACAATTTTTTGAAATGGAGGAAAAAGGACAGAATAAGGAACAAATCATAGCAGTTACTTTCTGGTCATGCTAGAAAGGACAGATATATATAGTGTCATTATAATTTGCTGTTGAGAAAAAGGAAGTCCTTTTGCGCCTGACCATCCAGCAGCAACTATAATCTTGATTTACAAAATGTTCCTCAAACCACGCAGGAGAGAGAGACATAAAATTATGAGCTGGAAGGTTTTATAAAGGCTTTTGAGATGGGCAAGAATATGGATGGATATATCTATCTCACTGACTTGTGCCAGGTTTGATGCCAACGGAGTTGACGGAAGCAGCGAGCTCCAGACTGGGCATCAGCTCATAGGGCTTTTCGGGCTGCTTGGCCTTGCCCTCATGGTAGCGGCTGTAGATGCCACGACCGGCAGAGTAACCCCCCAGGTATGACCCCCGTGGTCCAGGGGTACGGTTACCTGCAGCAACACGACCACGACCCCGCACAGTACCTGCTTAAAATACAATTAAAGTAATATGATGACAGGGGTTGTGGTTTAGGACTTGGGCAGTAGGGGCAACTTATACTGAAAGTTGTGTAGGGCAAGAAGTAAAGTAGTAGTAAAGATTTTATGATGGGTTTAGAACTCTCCAGATATCAGGACTCGGGTAGCAAGAATAGTCCTTCAGCTCTAACTGAAGGCAGAAATCTGCTTAGGAAGTTTTTTCAACAATATCTGATTGAGCTCAGATTTGTTTGGAGTTCTTTGGGTCAAGTTTGGCCTTTTTCCTGAACACTGTTCTGACTATTTAGATGCAGTTATGCAAGTTCATGGCACTGTGAAATGGTATTCCTAGATGTTTTTAGCTTTGTTGTGATATTTGCAATAACCCAGCATGAAATGGGAGGTGACAGCACAGCGGAAAAAGGATGGTGTTAGAAAACGTATAGTTTGTCACATGGCAAGAAAGCTTATTGTTCATTCAAGGAATAAGTAGAAATAAGGATGTGAAAGATTACCATTGTTCTGTATCATTGGGGATCCTTTGGAGAGAAAACCAAAACACAATGATTGTTGAAAGTCAAATAGATTTTCCTGCTACCACCCAAAGACCATAAATAATCAATCATCAAAGGTAATGGGGTTAGCATTCATTAGTCCATCACCTTGTTTTTTCTTCGCTTTTAACAAGTCTCAGATTTTAAGCCACAAACCCTCATCAAGTTAAGATTTTAAAACGTTTGTCAAATGAAATTCTAGTTATCAAAGATTAAATCATTATTATCTTAGTCATTATGTCCATTTAAAAATCATAGCTCCCTATTGATGGGGTGTGTTCATCATTGTTCCTACAATAGCATCTTTTTGAATGTCATTACCAGTGCATTGGCCCATTGAGTTTCTTCTGCCACCAATATTAACAAAAATAGATGGCTTTCAAAGAAACACTGTGGCTTTGATTCCGATTCTTACTGGTACAAAAGCAGAAACAATGAATTCTAACCTTTGACGAAGTATTCCCTGTTGGGTCCAATTAGGGTGTTGTAGGGATAACCATAGTAGGCCAATGTATAGGGATCACACTGGTAGACGTAGCTCTGCTGAGTAGGCTCTGGAGTGGCAGAAGCTCCCTTGGAGGCCTTCTGGCGAGAGTACTGCTCTTTATCAACTGGCTTGGCGAGTGTCACCTCGATGCAGGACCCTTCCACCTCTGTGCCATTGAGGTGGTCCATGGCCATGACAGCATCGTCCCGGGAGGTAAAGTGGACGAAGGCGTAGTCACGGATTTTCTTCACACGTTCAACACATCCAGGATTCCACTGGCTGAACACCTGGTTGACAGATAAAAAGGGCTGATTGGTTAAGAATGGTAGGCTATAGTACCTCTTCC
>NC_135856.1:20062799-20080299 GCF_031162955.1 Sander vitreus | reverse complement strand
TGTGGGAGGAGCCCAGCCCTACTTTTGATTTGTAGAAAGTTATTTATGTGTCAAAGTAGTGTAATTAAGTAAAATTTTACTGTGATACTTGTGCTTTACTTTCATTTTACTTTTTAGTCTACTATTGGCGTTTTTTCCATTACATGGTACCTGCTCGACTCGCCTCGACTCTACTCGTCTTTTTTGGTTTTCCATTACAAAAAAAGTCCCTGGTACCTGCTAACAGGTACTCTTTTTAATATCACCTCCGTCAAGGTTCGAAGCGAGCTGAGGCGATATCAAAAGGTGACGTGAAAACCTGCAGACTATTGATTGGTCACTAATCACTGTGTCATCATTGCTAGCGACCATGGATGTATTAAGAGAACTAGCGACAGACAGGGGTGTCCAACCTGAACAAACCCGCCATTTTTAAATAGCCATCGGCGGTTTTTTTTGCTACCTCCAGCTTCTTTTGAAACCAAATGTTTCTTCTGGCTGTGGCAACAGCCACATGCCGAGAGTCAAAAACAACACCTTCGACGTTCTGTGTGTGTGTGTGTGTCGCATTAGGTCACAGCAGTTTCCTGCGGCGTCGCTATGACGACCAGGCACGCTCACCTCAGGCATGAGGCGGTACTAAATCTGCAATGGATAATGGAGGACGGGACACCGCGACCGAGTCGAGTCGAGCCAAGTACAGTCAAGCAGGTACCATGTAATGGAAAAACACCATATATTTGTCTGACCGCTGCAGTTACTAGTTTATTTTCATTATTTTTATATATATATATATATATATATATATATATATATATATATATATATATATATATATAATATATATATAAAATAAATATTATATTATAAGATTTTTTTTGGGGCTTTTTCCCTTTATTACATAGAGACAGTGGATAGGCATAAAAGGGGGAGAGAGATGGGGGATGACACGTAGCAAAGGGCAGCAGGTCGGATTCAAACCTGCACTGCTGCAGGACTCAGCCAACATTGGGTGAACGCTCTTACTGGGTGAGCTATAGGCCACCCCACTAATTGTATATTTTAAAAATATAAGATTAATCATTAAAGATTAAATAAGTGTTTCCCAATGTGTTTGGCTTGAGACCCCTTTTAAAAATTGTTGAGGCACCTTCATCCCGTCCCAGATGGCTTTAAGTCGTTAGCAGTTCCACCAAAGAGAGATTTTCCTGCACATATGGTTTAATTTCAGTATTTTTTTAGCACCAACGAGGTAACATGGTCCAATATTTATTCTTTGCTAAAGAAAAGCAAAGATAACATAAAAGTCCAAAAAAATGAATACAGATTTGTATTGCAGAATTTAGTTTTTTCTTCCAATAATCATCTCATGACCCCTCAGATTTATCCTGTGGACTATTGGAGGGGTCTGACCATCAGGTTGGAAACCACTGGACTAAAACACCTTACAGTATATAAAATAGTTGGCTCCACCTCTAACAGCTACAGCAGTAAAATGTTACGTATGCAATGATGCATCAGTATGAATCTAATAATGTCATAAATATATATCAGTCAAAGGGGACATGCCTTTCTGCATAATGAATACTGTTTTAAGTATATTGTGATGATAATACTTTTACATTAATGTATCAATACTTAAATTATCTGAATATGTCTTCCACAGCTGATAAATAGACACACCAAACCTGCAAATGTTCACTCTGTAACTAATGACGACACAGTGCGTGATGTTCGTGGGAGTAGAGGGGGTTGATGGGAAAAGTAGTTTTCATGGGTTTTAAGGGTTTTCTGCTTAGAGTTGCAGAAATTGAAAAAACGGCAGGAAACGTTCAAACTTCCTCATGTTGTTGTCTTACTCTGAGCGGACATTTGGAACTTCTGACTAGGAGTTACCACAAAAGTGATTTATGTCATGTCAGCACAAAACTACTACTGTGTGTCTGTATGTGTCACGTGTGTGTTTTTTTTAAACATGACAACGGGGAACATGTTCCTAGCACAGCTTAACTTAAGCAAACAACACACACCTTCCTGAGCAGTCAAGAGAGCAGATAGGGAGACGACAGAGCGAAAAACAGCCAGATGAGAGAATGTCACTCGCTCTGAGAGTTTCTGTCTAAAAACTCCTCTCAGGGCTCTGAAAAGAGCAAGGAAAGAGGGAGTGAGGGACAAAGAGTGCAGAATGGGTGAGAGGGAGAGAGAGAGATGAAAGTCATAGTGTGTGGTCAACAGTGCGCTGAGTTTCAGCTGCTATTGAAACCAGCCCCACTCCTTAACGACTGAGTAAACAGGCAAGAAGGAAGTCTATTTAGCATAAAGACCAGAGAATGACGGATAGACAAAAAAGAAGAGATTAAAGCACAAATGATAGAGAGCTATATATGGACTGTAGCACCTTTAATCACCTACCAATTATAAAACTGTCAAATCTATTACCATAACTTGCAAGTAGTGAACTGAAAATGAATTACAGCAAAAAGGTGTTTCCGTAAGGTGTGTGTGTGTGTGTGTGTGTGTGTGTGTGTGTGTGTGTGTGTGTGTGTGCGCGCTCCCGTGCGTGTGCGTGTGTGTTCAAATATGTATGTAAAAGCGTGTGTGCAAAAGCTAGAAAAGTGCAGATTGTTAGGGAGCAGGATCACAGATCAGTAACATCAGGCCTTCCTTTAAGCCAAGGGGGTCAATCTAAATCAAAGATTAACTGTCAGCCATTAGTGAGAGCCAATCAGGACTCAGACACACCTCAAAGGCCTCAGGTGTTCTGGTGACCGACCGCACAGTCCATCAGGTCAACGGTTAACCTTTGAACCCCACTAGTAAACCCCGGGAAATGGAGGAAAAACCTTTACTGTCTCTCGCCCCTTAATCATTGTACATGTTCACTAAATTATTTGTCGACACACAAACACACCATAAAACCTCACACCTCATACACGTACTGCTTCAGGTTTGATCAGGTCTTGATTTGTCTGTGTTTTAAAATTAAATATAAAAGAATAAATAAAATGAGCTAATACTGAAGGATAAGACTGGCGTTATTCTATATTTTTCTTAATGTCGACAAATTCCCTACCCTGTCTGTGGCTCTCAGACCGAAGCCAATTTGGAGACACACAATTTGAGTCACAAATACATATTTTCATTTTTTAAACAGGCTCAGTAAATTCCTAAAGTAACTGAGCCCTGTAGTTTCTAGCAAACGCTACTCAAACAGGTGTAAATTGTGCATTTGTTAGGGACAATTATCAGCCACGGATTAAAATACATTTTCTGTGAGAATTTTGATCTGTTGACAATAAGAAAATATATAATATTGCCAACTTTGTGCTTAAATTGATGTCAAGTTTACAGAGATAGTGTGTATTATGGATAAAAACACATGGCTCATGATTGATTTTTGTTTATGATGGCAGACTAGAAATCAAACTTTACTGACTTATATTTGTTTATGAATTTTAGATTTTTTCTTTTATAACTTTGCAACTGACTCTGGGTTCAAGCTGAAATACACACACACACACACACACACACACACACACACACACACACACACACACACACACATATAAATGTGAATAATAATGAGTCAGCAATAAAGCATTGCTGGTAATCAGTATCTTGGCTGGAGAGCCCATATGCCCTCTTTTATCACAAGTCATCCAAGTAAATGAGTAGCATGTCACAAGACCAGAGGTCCTGCTGTTTATTTCTGTTGAGCGATACGACCTGGAGGAGTACACCACAGTGTTTAGTCCCACGCTGTGTTTTCCTGGAAGCAGTTCCTCTCAGACAAGTGCAGAAACTGACAAAATGCTTTAGGAACAAAATAAAAGCTTCCTGCTGGGATTTTTGGTATCTCCAACTTCTTTATTGTTTCAGGTAGTTTACACAACTTTACTGTGTCCAAAAAATACGTACATGATTCTTATCCTTGAAATGTGAAGCAGGAACATATTAGAAAGAGTTGTTTGCTGACTATAAACATAAAGCAACACAAAGGAAATTTAGTCCCAGTGTCTCCTGCATGCGTGCATTATCATTGTCGGCTGCAGTAAATGACAACAATCGAGTGAAACAATGAACTTGACAGAAGAGAAGCAAGAACTGTGGCTGACCCTTCAGGACACATGATGTCTTCACACTGTGGTTCACCAAGTTCAACTGTCAGCATGCTGACTAAGACAGGATGAAGCAGGATGAAGCATTAAGTCACACTGAGGAAAGCTGCATTATCCTGGAGTCTTAAGATATCTGTTTTCTGTCCCTTGATGATGTGTCACTGGAAACGGAATTCAATATATCACCGACACAGTCCGGTACAGTAGCTTAGCAAGCAACATTTGAGCTGCAACTAACAACTACTTTTGTTATTGTTTAATCTTCTTGAATCATTGGTCTGTAAAATGTTCTAAAATTGTGAAAAATATCCATCACAATGTCCCAGACCCCAAAGTGACATCTTAATCTTTTCATCTACTTTCAGTGATACGCTCCCAGCTCAATTCATCAAAACTATTATAATTTCAATTTCTTTCAGGACTTTCACTTCAAAGTCACTCAACACTGGCTAGAATCAATATTTGTATGACAATGTATCAAATGATAATGTGAAAACAATGTGACAAAAAAGGGGGTCGCTTGTAGTGATGAACCTACAGAGAATTATCACCTGAATCTGCAGCTCCCTTCGGCTTTATGGAGCTTAGCGAGTTTTAGCTCATCGTTTAGCTGATCGGCCTGCAACTTCACTGTTTTGGTTAACTCTCACTGCTCTTATAGCAGCAGGCAGCTGTTTTCTGAGAAAAAGCTCCTAAAGCCAATTGTGCTATACAACCTGCTCTGCACCAAACGAGATATTTTTTTCAGGAGTTGGTAGAGACCAAAAACTTAAAGAGCTTAAAGGAGAGTGAATTTTGGACTTACATTTGCCAGGCAGCCACAAACACGACTTCTTTTTATTTCAAATGTTTAAACTTTCTTTCCGAAAATGTAGCCTTTTCTAGGTGATTATCAAACACTGAGTGGGTTATGAAGTTACACCATTGGTCATTCGAGTGTTGAAGTTTCCCCATTGAACAACAATGACAAATTTCTTCCTTTTTGCACACAAAAAACCATAACCAACAAACTAGTCTTGTTTCTCTCCTTCCATCCATGTACCTGTCACCCTCATTCCTATGGTTCACTCAAGCTCAAAGAAGAGCAGCAGGGAGGGAGAAACAGGGTGAGGAGGACAAGACCAGATGGAAAGCAGCCAAAGAGGCTAAGGAACACAGAGGAGGGGACCAAATGTCCGGGCCTCCCTCAGAGCTAAAAAGCCCTTTAAAGAGAAACTGGCCTGAAGAATTTCAGGTCAGACGGAGTGCGTAAGTGACCGCCTTCAGCCCACCCCAACATCATCTTGGAGGGATGATTCCAGTTCATTTACTCTGAGAGCCCCCCTGCCTTCAGGACCTTCACATGTTTACTGAAACATTACGATTTTAAGTGATTTAACAAAGAGCCTTCGTCTTCACGTTTTCTTTTCAACTTAAATAACAGCACCAGCATTGATAATGACTGATTCAACTTTTTGCACTAATTATAAACAGAAGGGTTCGGTTTGGATTCAGTCTTAATTTAAAAGCATGACAGAATAGTAAGATCAACTACAACTGAATATTGTCACATATGTCCCCTCACACAGCTTCATAGTCCTAATCATAAGAGCTGCTTTAGCTTTAGCGCTAGCTGAAAGGGGCTTTGCTTCCTTAGGCAAACACATTCCTCAGGCTAATCAGCTAGCCTGTTCAAGGCCATAGCAGACATTGTTTCAGACAATTACTACTGACGTTGACAGTGTCACACACTCGTGATAAAGGCTTTAGTGGCCCCCTGTGTGTGGGCAAGATATAAGGCAAGTGGAGAGTTAGTGATATCGGGGACTGCCCTCCCCTGAAAAGTAATTTGTTCAAGCAGCAATTAAGACACATATTTAAAGTGGCCATAGTAATTATGACATGAGCAAAGCAGGAAGTAAGGTGACAAAGTATAAGAGCGTCAAATGTCATGGAGGTACAGGTGGTGGTGGATGGGCCAAACAAACACAGGACTTACTTTTGTGAAGTAACATAACAAATGTACTGATTTTAACCCAAACCATGATCTTTTTCTAAACTTAACCAAGTAGTTTTTGTGCTTAAACGTAACCAAACTGCAACCATCTCACAACATTAACGCCCGCTCTCTGGTTTAGATATGAGGATGGAAAATGTTACTTTGTGTCGTATTTCCTGCTACTGCTAGCAGCGCTACTTATGAAACGCTACTATGGGTCGTATTAGAGGGAAGGAATAAACAACCTATATCGTCATATGGTTTGAAGGACTTGTTCGATATTTAACACACTTAATAATAAAAGATCCAGATATTTGCTTATAACTTAATTTTTTTTTTTTTAGCATCCTTCACTCTTTCACTTACTACACAGGCTTACTAAAGAGCTAATCTCATCATGCACACTTAATATCAAACAACGACCAACCCTGTCGACAAACATAGGTAAGAGAGCTTGTCAGACTCCCACAGTGGCAGAATTGCATAAACATGCAACTGAAATAACATTTATGTCAATATAATCATTTTGTTTTAATTGTAACTAAGATAGTCTCTTAAAAAAACTTAACTGAATCATTAAAAACGAATGTTGTCATTTTTCTGTTCAGTTTGGCCTTGAATGCAACTTAAATGAATGAAATTTAGCAACAGATTGCTGGATTTTCTGTCTTTTTCTGTCTCACACACGTACACACGTACACACACACACACACACACACACACACACACACACAAAACAAACAGCTCACCTCACTAGGGTAAAAGTCCACATAATATATGACAGAGAACCCGGAAGTCTATGGTCTATAATACCAGCCTCTCCATGCAGTCACTGAAGCATTTTTTACCCCCCCACCCTAAACACACACATATATTCACACATACAGTACCATGCTTGTTCCACTGGTTTCATTGTAAGGACATCTTGATCTCCATTTCAATCACTGATTGGTTTAAGTGCCTTTGTTGTCTATTTCCAATCATTTTAACTCTGATAAAGCAGCGAAACTGGGAAGTCTTATAACTCTGTCCAGAGGAAGCAAAATGCCAGATTTCATTTTGCCAGATGAGAAGAGAGAAAATAGGCAACAAGACAAGACTGTAAGGTCTTGTGATAGAGAGGGTCACAATATGAAACAAAAGTACTTCCGAACATTTTTACTATCATATAATCTCTCATAAAGATACCCAACAGTTTCAGAATTGCAAAATGTTGCTCCCAAGCTTGGTAATCAGATTTTTCGAGACTACACTATCAAGATTTTTGAGGGTCAAAAGAGGTATTTTTTTTATGTTTAAATGACAAAGTGATGCAACAATAAAAAGTGATGACACGTTTTAAAGTGACTTAAACAAGAGATGTTTTCAGTAAAGAGACCTACAAAAAGACAGAAACACACTTGTGGGTCAACATTAACACAGTACCTGTATCCCAAACTGAGGAGCGTAGATATCGACGAGCAGGCCGAGAAGATGTAGATAAAGGTGTGTTTTGTCACTTTGCACAATCACACTTACGTCTAACTATACTGTCTCCGTCCACTCACTCTTCTTTGATATTGACAGGCTGCAGCAGTAAGAAAGTCTCCTTGCGCAAGGTCTGGGTGTTTGAGTGTGGAGGTAAGCAAAGGTGGTTTAGTGTTTACTCAATGACCAGAAGAGAGAGGTGGGGCCACTTAGCACAGGTAACCCCCCTCGTTTTTTCTCCCTCCTTCAATCTCTCTCTCTCTCTCTCTCTCTCTCTCTCTCTCTCTCTCTCTCTCTCTCTCTCTCTCTCTCTCTCTCTCTCTCTCTCTCTCAGCTGATAAGGAATAAGACAAAGGGGGAAGGTAAGGGATAAAAGGGCAGAGGGTGTGACGAAAGCTGATGATTGACAACAATCAGGGAAAAGTCATGAGCTCGTGTTTAAGTTGGCAGGCATATTTGCAGAAATAGAATAGACCAGTCCAGAAAATAATAATAATAATCTGAGTCAGAATTCAAACACTAAAGAATAATGCTGAAGAAACTATTTCTGAAAGACTTTGAGTCTACATGTGAGCAGCATCCCTCTAATAAAGGCATTAAAAAAACGGTGCTTTGAGCTAAATGTTAACGTCAGTATGCTAACATGCGCTAACATGCACCCACAATGACAATGCTAACATGTTAACATGCTGCGTTCATCAGGTATAATGTCCACCATCTTAGTTTAACCTGCTAGCATGCTAACATTTGCTAATTAGCACTACAATTAAAGTACAGCTGAGGCTGAGAGGAATGTCATTGCTTTTGGAGGTATTTGGTCATAAACCAAAGATTTGGACAAATTGAAACATTTGACCTGATGTTGGCGCTAGATTGAAAGGGATCCTGGCCCAATATGGCGTGGCTGGTGTGATCCCATCGCAAGATGGTCTCTTGTTACTTTTTTGTATATCTTCAGGCATATTAGAAAAAAAAGAACTTGTAGGTCAATATAGACTTAAAATCTTGAATCATAGTTGTTTATCAGCATTGTAGCCAAAAGTTTTACTTGGCTATGGATCATGGTGTTAGCAGGACCAGACAGATTTAGTTTCAGCTGACAAGTGCTAATAAGCTTTCATTTTTGTGTAGGCTACATAACCTTAAACAACCCTAAAGGGGAGAACAAGGCCTACATACTCTCATCAGACGGGGTGTCGGTCTACTCCAGCACAAGTGTGTGTGTGTGTGTGTGTGTGTGTGTGTGTGTGTGTGTGTGTGTGTGTGTGTGTGTGTGTGTGTGTGTGTGTGTGTGTGTGCGCGTGTCTGTGTGTGTGTATATGTGCTCTTGCCATTGTACAAGTGACACATTAACCAATGACTCTGTTAATGAAGGACATGCAATCACTGATTCTCGCCTTTTTGGCAACACACACACACACACACACACACACACACACACAATATATGTAGAAAGCCCGTTCAAAGTTTACAGATGGAGAAATGTATTCTCTCCCCCAACAGGGTGTAATAAGCATGAAGTGAAGGCCGTATGCAGCCATAAACCTACTTTAAAGGTGGAGGAGTGCGTGACTCAAAGACCAAGATGACTTTATTACCAGCACACTGTATCACACAAACACACTCTCTCATGCACACACACATATCAAGTAAAGTGAAGTTTATTTGTACAGCACAATAGTTCCCAAGACAAGGAAAAAGCTTTTTTTTTTATTTTGTATTGCCTCTTATGTTTATTGTATGCACCAAACATACATTTCTTGTGATATGAAAATCTACTTGGCAATAAATCTGATTCTGATTTGTGAAAATGTTTATATACTGCTTAGAGGACGATGTCCCTCCTCAGACAGCTGAATGTGTTTAAGTGGGAAGACACCACATAACGAGAAAGTAGTAATAGTAGTTAGTAGTTAAAAACACAATGGGATTATGATGAAGTCACGAGTCATGCACTGAAGATAGCAGTTTAAGATAGCCATGGAGACAGACAGAGAGACATGCAGGGAACTGGCCTTACTGGTCTGAAATGAACCCAACCGTAAGAAGCTGCATACATTTAGCTTTACAATGGTCACTGAGACAGATGGTAGGGTGTTAAAGTCTGAAGAAGAGTCTGCTGCGTTTGTGTCTGCCATCTTGTTGCCAACTAAAGTGAGATTAATGGATACACAGAGACACGTTCATGGATATCAGCATCAAATAGTATAGTTGTGCATGTTTGCAGATATACACAAAGACATTACAGAGCAGTAAATTAAAGACTTTTATGTTTATGAATACATTTTAACTGAAATTGCACTTTGCCTTTTTATCTGTTTTTTTATCATTTTTATTTTATTTTAAATTGTATTCTTCCTACCTGTGTCCTTAAACTTAAAAATAAGTTTTATGCACTTCTTCTGACTTACCTGTTTTTTAAAAATGTCATATCTAAAGCAGCTTGAGCTTCCTCCATGTCTGAAATGTGCTATATAAATAAACTTGCATTGCCTTTAATTAATTTTAATGATTGTAATAATGTTCAAAACTCACTATTATCTTATATTTTCTGTTACTGGCATCTTTAAAATGAGCATTTAATTGTCCTACAGACCAGATCTTAATCACACAATATTTGTTGTGCAAGAAAAATAATAATACTGTCCGATATATCGCTATAAAATGTTTATTTTCCAAATGTTTCCATATAGATATGGGTGTCAGTCACTCTCACACATGCCTGTTAACACACACATTCACATGCTATATTGTGTGTCAGTTTCCACTTCGTATCAGTTGCCCTTTAAACTGATGTTTATAAAATGATTAAGATGTGGGTCATTGCACCTTACTGACTTAACACACTGTGTTAATGAAATGTGTCCTGTTTGACCAAAAACCTTATTATGTTCTACAAGGCACCAGAATTACATTTTTAGAATGTGCGATTTCAGCATTAAGTCAAACATTATCACTGGGCAGAGTCAGAAACACTTCAAATATGTGGTGACTTCTAGCTCTCCCAGTAGAGTGTGCGCCCCATGTAGGCTCAGTCCTTTACAGAGGCCGGGGTTTGAATCTGACCTGCCATCCTTTCCCCTCACTCTCCCCCTTTTCTTCTCTATCCACTGTCATATCTACTAAAGGGAAAAGCCCCAAAAATGATCTTTAGAAAAAGAAACACTTCAAATATGAGTGTCTGTGTGCTTGTGTTTTGCTGTGGTTTTGACCATTAACCTTCTGTCTGTCTGTCTGTCTGTCTGTCTGTCTGTCTGTCTGTCTGTACCAACCTTTTAACATCTCCATTTACTTCTGTATACTCCTTCTACTCCACTTGAATTATCATAAATGAAAAATTACAAAACTACTTTTGTGAAATGAAACATAATTCAGAGTTAGTAGCAAGACTAAAAGACTAATACAACATAAAAAACAATATCAAAGTTTTTGTCTTTTAATGCAAATTACAGGGTCCTCGTGCAGGTCTTATAAAGATTGTGATACTAACAATTTAACTATAACTAAAACTGAAACAAAAGAAAAGACAAGCTATTTCATTTCCACAAAATAGAAATTGAAACTAAACCAGCTCACACAACTTTAAAACTAATTTAATGTATTAAGAAATACAATGAATTACTGTAATGCCCTGCTCCACTCTGACATTTTTAGTAGCACCTTTTTTCTTTTACATCAAATAACATAAAACACTTCAGGGTCAGTATCACACAAAAGTATTGTTTGTTCAAGTCAAGTGTTGAAAGTAAAATGAAAATGTAAAGACTCAAATATCTGATCTGACAGTTTCTTCTGGCTGCTCAACTGTAGCTGACCTTACACTAAGCAGTCCTATGTTGAGTGTAAAATTGCTGTTCTGCCTAAAAATCATCAGACAGTACGACTGCACTTGTGCCTTGCTCTGTTTTGTTGTAGCACTTCATTCAAAGGGTCACCTCACATCCTGTCACTACTGTCAACCAATCCCAGTGTCCCACTTATGATTAACAAAAATGACTCAGCACAAATCGAGAGCCTTGCCCTCCCACCCACCCACCCACCCACCCACACACACACCCACCCACCCACACACACGCACACACACACACACACACACACACGCACACACACACACACACACACACACACACACACACACACACACACACACACAAGATCTGACATTAAAGTTCTACATTTTTTTCCTTCCATCCTGATGAAAGAAGTTTCCCCTTTTGCCTAGAATTTTGTCAGCTGACACTCCAGTCATGTGGCTTGTCACTAACCAATGGCAGCGCAGGGCCATTGTGTGTTTAGGTGCTACAATCACTGCCAAGGTCAAGGAGACGAGGAAGGAAGGAGAGAGAGAGAGAGAGAGAGAGAGAAAGAAAGAGAGCGAGAGATGAAGAGAAGATTTGAAGGAAGAAGAAAGAAAAACAGAGTCATCCTCATGACTTCTAACTACACTGAAGCCACCCATTATATGGTCAGTAACCACAGTAACCATTGTAATGTCAACATGTGTGACTGTTCTCTTTCCCAACAACACTGACAATCATGTGATAACCAGCATGTAGTTGAAACAATAGATTAGAACAGAATGGGCTCAAATTTGAACAGATGACAAGTGTAAAGCAAAATTTCAAGATTTTGACAATTTGGGTTTTGTTTTGGTGATAGTTGGTCATGGAGTCTATTACATTAAGACAAAATTAGGTTGTGACCTTGGACCCCAGGAAGACTAGCTGGTCGTCAAGGCATCAGCTAAAGGGGATCCTTAATAAACTAAACTAAACTACCCATGCTGTCCATGGCAGCAGTAGCTCAGTCCATGGGGACTTGCCTTGGGAACCGGAGGGTCACCGCTTCAAGTCCCCATACGGACCAAGTATGGAGTGTGGACTGGTAGCTGGACAGGTGCCAGTTCGTCTCCTGGGCACTGCCGAGGTGCCCTTGAGCAAGGCACCAAATCCCAAACTTGGGACGCAATCCTGTGAGGCAGCCCCCTCACTCAGATTTTTTTTTCATACATATTGCATCTGTATTTAGGCCTGTGTACGCACGCTGTGTGTGTGTGTGTGTGTCTGTGTGTGTGTGTGTGTGTGTGGGAATAAAAACAGAGTAAAAAAATGTCCCCTTGCGGCAATTAATACATTATTAAAAAAAGTATACCATTCCATTGTAAGTGTCTATTCAACAAATATATATGTATGTGTATATATATATATATATATATATATATATATATATATATATATATATATATATGCATGCAGTTTTATAAAGCAATGGACAATTCTGGTGTGTTCAACTTTGTTTTGCTTCTAGTTCTCCTCTCTGATCATGTCATGGGTCCTGCTTGTCCTAAGCACTTCCTTTTTTCATCACGTGTAGGTGCTATCTGTATAGGCATGTATGTAAAAATGTGGATGTATCTGATGTCTTTATTGTAGTCATGTTGTGGTGTATAATGTATTTATGGGAGGCTTTGTACAGACTGTGGCAACACATTTCCTCGGAAAAGGACAATAAAGAATCTATTCATCTATGTTTTGAAGCTTTGTCAAGTGCATTGTCATATTTCACCAGTAAAGCTGCTGAGTGAAAAGTTAACATGTATTACGGCCACAACTGCATTAATAAGACCCTGGTCGTAATGCTAAGTCTGCTTAATATATATATTTTTAAAGGAAACATTTACAGATGATTTGTCCTCTAAATACTCATCCGAAGCATTCCACATAATTTTCACTGGTCTAAAAGTGTCTGTGTTATACAGTGTGTGCTCGTCGGCTTTCATAACAGCATCTGAAATCACCTCCATTATTTCCTTTAAAGGTGCTTCCATGTTAAATCTTGCATCCAGTCTTTCCATGTTATGACTACTGTAAATGAATGTTGTTCAATCAAAGCTTCTGACAAACCCTTTTTTCTTTTGCATGAAGCATGTCATTATTAAATGGCAGGGCGATCTTTTATTACAAGTGACAACTGTACTGTAATTGCAATGTCTCCTTCATCAACACCCATGTTTGTATGTCCTAAATGTACAGACATTTTATCTTCTGGCAAACTTAAACCAGCAATTTTCACCATCACTTGTTTCCTTGAAAGGTGAATTGTTCTCTAGCACCCACCCACACCACACACCCACCCACCCACACACGCACACACACACGCACACACACACGCACACACACACACACACACACACACACACACACACACACACACACACACACACACACACACACACACAAGATCTGACATTAAAGTTCTACATTTTTTTCCTTCCATCCTGATGAAAGAAGTTTCCCCTTTTGCCTAGAATTTTGTCAGCTGACACTCCAGTCATGTGGCTTGTCACTAACCAATGGCAGCGCAGGGCCATTGTGTGTTTAGGTGCTACAATCACTGCCAAGGTCAAGGAGACGAGGAAGGAAGGAGAGAGAGAGAGAGAGAGAGAGAGAGAGAGAAAGAAAGAGCGAGAGATGAAGAGAAGATTTGAAGGAAGAAGAAAGAAAAACAGAGTCATCCTCATGACTTCTAACTACACTGAAGCCACCCATTATATGGTCAGTAACCACAGTAACCATTGTAATGTCAACATGTGTGACTGTTCTCTTTCCCAACAACACTGACAATCATGTGATAACCAGCATGTAGTTGAAACAATAGATTAGAACAGAATGGGCTCAAATTTGAACAGATGACAAGTGTAAAGCAAAATTTCAAGATTTTGACAATTTGGGTTTTGTTTTGGTGATAGTTGGTCATGGAGTCTATTACATTAAGACAAAATTAGGTTGTGACCTTGGACCCCAGGAAGACTAGCTGGTCGTCAAGGCATCAGCTAAAGGGGATCCTTAATAAACTAAACTAAACTACCCATGCTGTCCATGGCAGCAGTAGCTCAGTCCATGGGGACTTGCCTTGGGAACCGGAGGGTCACCGCTTCAAGTCCCCATACGGACCAAGTATGGAGTGTGGACTGGTAGCTGGACAGGTGCCAGTTCGTCTCCTGGGCACTGCCGAGGTGCCCTTGAGCAAGGCACCAAATCCCAAACTTGGGACGCAATCCTGTGAGGCAGCCCCCTCACTCAGATTTTTTTTCATACATATTGCATCTGTATTTAGGCCTGTGTGCACGCACGCGCGTGTGTGTGTGTGTGTGGGAATAAAAACAGAGTAAAAAATGTCCCCTTGCGGCAATTAATACATTATTAAAAAAGTATACCATTCCATTGTAAGTGTCTATTCAACAAATATATATGTATGTGTATATATATATATATATATATATATATATATATATATATATATATATATATATGCACAGTTTTATAAAGCAATGGACAATTCTGGTGTGTTCAACTTTGTTTTGCTTCTAGTTCTCCTCTCTGATCATGTCATGGGTCCTGCTTGTCCTAAGCACTTCCTTTTTTCATCACGTGTAGGTGCTATCTGTATAGGCATGTATGTAAAAAATGTGGATGTATCTGATGTCTTTATTGTAGTCATGTTGTGGTGTATAATGTATTTATGGGAGGCTTTGTACAGACTGTGGCAACACATTTCCTCGGAAAAGGACAATAAAGAATCTATTCATCTATGTTTTGAAGCTTTGTCAAGTGCATTGTCATATTTCACCAGTAAAGCTGCTGAGTGAAAAGTTAACATGTATTACGGCCACAACTGCATTAATAAGACCCTGGTCGTAATGCTAAGTCTGCTTAATATATATATTTTTAAAGGAAACATTTACAGATGATTTGTCCTCTAAATACTCATCCGAAGCATTCCACATAATTTTCACTGGTCTAAAAGTGTCTGTGTTATACAGTGTGTGCTCGTCGGCTTTCATAACAGCATCTGAAATCACCTCCATTATTTCCTTTAAAGGTGCTTCCATGTTAAATCTTGCATCCAGTCTTTCCATGTTATGACTACTGTAAATGAATGTTGTTCAATCAAAGCTTCTGACAAACCCTTTTTCTTTTGCATGAAGCATGTCATTATTAAATGGCAGGGCGATCTTTTATTACAAGTGACAACTGTACTGTAATTGCAATGTCTCCTTCATCAACACCCATGTTTGTATGTCCTAAATGTACAGACATTTTATCTTCTGGCAAACTTAAACCAGCAATTTTCACCATCACTTGTTTCCTTGAAAGGTGAATTGTTCTCTAGCACGCACACACACACACACACACACACACACACACACACACACACACACACACAGACCAGGAAACTGAGAAGGGAAAGTAAAACAGGCAGATAAGAGCTTAATGAAAAGCTGGTGGAATTCTGCATCGGCCAACTCCAGCTAACACCCCACTAAATACAGATCCTTAATACAACACAATAGCTAAGCTGCTAAACAGTGTCACTCGAAACAGGTGTTTTATAACGAGACAAAATAAAATCATCCTGAGAAGCTAAAACGCTGTGAAATCCACCTGTTCTTCTGAAACCACTCAAGAAACAAAAAACGGGAGGTGTGTGTGTGTGTGTGTGTGTGTGTGTGTGTGTGTGTGTGTGTGTGTGTGTGTGTGTGTGTGTGTGTGTGTGTGTGTATGTGTGGCCTCAGTATGGCTACTTTAGTGTCAGTTTTGTGAATGGGTTCACAGAGTCAGTCTCGGGCCCATGGAACATTCCATTCTGCTGGGGGGGGGCAGAGTAGGTGCATGTGTGTGTTTGTGTGTGTGTGTGTGTGTGTGTGTGTGTGTCTGTGTGTGTGTGTGTGTGTGTGTGTGTGTGTGTGTGTGTGTGTGTGTCTGTGTGTTTGTGTTTGGGGTTGGATCTTATCACGAGATGCAGTGTTGTACCGGTAGTTTCTTGTCCTCCAAACCTACTCACTTACACACACACACACACACACACACACACACACACACACACACACACACACACACACACACACACACACACACACACACACACACACACACACACACACACACACACGCACACACATACACCTTGCCTCTTGGCCTGCTGTTGAGACAACTAGCCCATTGTGTGTAGCAACAGGTATGCAGAGAGAGAGAAGAGAATTGGACGCTCTGTGCATGTTTGTGTGTGTGAGCAAAAAAACTACTAATAATACTAGCATGTCCACATGTACATTAACACTTAGCTGCTGTAATTGTTCAGAGTGTCCATTAGGAAGGGATCTCTTCACAGCCAGTATGGGCAAGAGGAACAATTACAGCAATCAATAATGCTTTTAATGTGCATATGTTAATGTAAGTATTGTTGTAAGGCTTAACCCTAAAAAGAAAAATTCCATTTAGCTGAAGAAGGTAAGAGGAGGAGTAAGAAACTAGCAGTGAAATGAAGCATAATAACAGCATTAGCGTACAAGCAGGTTGAAGGAGAGAGGAGGGAAGGAGGGAGGAGAGGATGGAGGGTTCAGCAGTGTCACCACACAGGAGGGGGGTGGAGAGGTTACGCAGGGGTCAAAGGTTGAACGGCCGAAGGCGGGGGTGTAGAAAGAAAGGAGGGAGAAGGAGGAGGAGTGTTGATCCAGCCTTCACAGTGAGTGGATGTCACCTGTTTATACACTCAACAGTCTGCATCGGCCCTGCCACAACGAGTGAGGTCTGTCCAACCCTGTCTCCAAGAAATTACATCAAAATAGTAATATATAGCATGTAGTCATCTTTTCAAAACGACCTATGCTTGCGGTTACCAAATAAGGACCTCTTGTGGTCTTGTGGTGTGTTAATAATGACTAAAAGGAGCATAGGTAGCAGTATCGTGACGTCACACCGACGCAAAACCTTTAAGACAGGAGGGGTTGGTGGTTTGGTTAAAAAAATTTATGACTTTGACACAGGATCCTGTTTCCTACCAATAGTCAATGCTTTTTTTTTGCCACATTTTAGCCAAACCAAGCCTTCAACATAAATAAAGGTGGCAGATCAGAAAACAACAATATGAATCATGAACCATGAATAATTTTTGTAAG
>NC_135856.1:19950299-20057799 GCF_031162955.1 Sander vitreus | reverse complement strand
ATGTGGCGTGGGTGGAGCCAGGCACTTCCTTCTTCCTGATCTCAGGTTCGTGGTGAGTGCGACCTCTTAGTGACAGCCAGTTGTCATGGAGACAGAGAGAGAAAGAGCTGTACTGAACAGTAACAACTGTGGTCAGTCAACTGACAGACTGAGGACAGAAGAGAGAAGTGAGGGAGCTGGATTTCTGTTTAGAGTAACAACACACACACACACACACACACACACACACACACACACACACACACACTAACACACATGCATACATTCAGATAAAGTCCCCACACACACAAAAAAAACTGCACACACACAGTGGGGAACTTGCGAGTGTGTGTATAGGAAACTGAGATTGAGTCAGACGTGCTCACACAGAGAAATAACGTTTCAACACAGCGGCTGAACTCCGGGCTGGGAGGAGGCCGGAGCCGTTGGACGTGTTGCTCAATACATTTCACTTTAATGTTTACTTAACACTACTCACAGACCTTGAATAAAGTGTGCAAATACAGAAGCATGTGTAACACTTGAGTTAAGATTTAATGTCTGTAGCCTACTGTTGAAGGTAGGCTGCAGAGTTCACAGTTGAGCTTGAAAACACTTTTCTTACTTGATTATCACAGGTGGAGTCAGTGTCAGTGTTTAGTCATCATTACTTGATTATGGAGTAACAGTGTGTGGCAGAGAAAGCTTATTTATATGTAACAATAACATTCATATATAACAATTTCCAGTGTTGTTCTATATTTAAGCTCATTTACAACAAATCACATCCACTCATTGCTACTGCTGACAATTATCCAAAGTATACCAAAGTGTTTTGGGTTGCCAACTGTGTTTCTCCACAATTTACAACTCCTGGTTTCAATAATTTTCTCATCGCATGAATAGCCACTTGCAGAGACTTGCTCAACTTAGGTAATCCATCACAGTGAATACTGTGATTTTATAGCTGCATGTTTATACAGTGCAGGGTGTTGAAAGTTATCTGCATTAACTACCAAATTACCACTGACAGTATGCAATGAATGGAAGCATCTCAAAGACTATGACATTAGTTTCAAGCAGTGCATACCCTTGTGTGGTTCCCTAACATCTGGGGCAATGGTTCAATAAAAACATTTAAACAGTAATGTAAGATGTTTCTTGGATATGTTTTTAGTCTATATCATTAGCGCAGTACAATATAATATAGACCTACAGTGAATGTGTGGGCCCAGTCACATGTCAGAGCTGGTTTTGACCGAAAACCTTTACATGAACCAGGAACAAGATTTGTGTTTATTTTATATTCCTTTACATTGCACAGGTGTTAAAATTGCTCTTACCATAACTTGCATGTAATCTTTTAGTTGATTTTGATGCATAAACCATACCTTGCAACTTATTAATGATGAAACAACATGTTGGGTCATGAATAATGCAGGGAGGGAGCGTTCACAAACCAGTTGGATATCTGTTGTAGAGATAAAGGACATTTTATGTGATGGGAGGGGCAGAATTGTTGAAGAAGTTAGGATTGCTTTGTTGGTTGGAGTTCCTATAAACACCTCCTGACACAGTGTGAGATCAGCAAAAAATACACATAATTCAGCAGGACGGAAAAGTGTTACTTAAAAAAATACTGCTATGTCATTTTTAAGTAAACACATTATACAATAATAAATTAATGGGAAATCCTATTAAATTCAACTTTATTTATAGTGTCAAATCATAACAGAATGATCTCAGGGCCAAACTCTCTGTGTTGCAACGGTGAATAAGACAGAGTAAAAGGATAATTCTGGTTTATTAACTACTAACTATCTATAAAATTACTAATTAAAATAAATTACTTAGAAAACTACATAATTAACTATTTTTGTAGTTTAGGCCATTGTTTCTATCGATCATGATAACATTGTACTCATAAAAGTAACAGCAGAGATCTGGTAAACATGGCCAGATTATCTAAGCCACTGTATTTGTTGGTAAAACAGAAAATGAAGCACCTGGAATGTCAGCAATAATCCCTTATTGCAGAGGAAAAATGTGTGTGGCAACTATTGCAAGTACGGTAGGTCAAATCTTTACTACATAAGTCCATCTGTAACCTGTGATGGATGTTTACAACGCACAGTTTGGGGGATCATTTTTTCATTGGCCTTATTAATTTTCTCTCAGCTCATGATTGTTGATCCTCAGACTTCTCTCTAGTGATGTTGCCGCTGTCCAAGATCACAGCAATAGAGAAGATCAATACCAGTCTCATAAATAAGAGTGGTATCAATATTCTCATCTATCTGTTGGTAAAGGAGTGAATAATGTATTTCCCTTTGATACTTAAAGAAATGATGGTCAAAAATAAATAAGACCAAATTTGTAATAAACTGAAATGATCCTTTAATGATTGCTTCATGAACCTTTAGTTTACATACACACACACACACAGAGACTTGCAGCCTTTTCACAGGGTGTAAACAAAAGCAAACTCTTCCCACAATAAGCAGCTCAGACCCCACCTTGGTTGCACAATAGAAAGAAGAGACCCAAGACACAGAGCGCAGATATTCCCAGGAAAACACTCTGCTGGTGCTCCAAACGCCCAACAATGAGACACAAAGAGCCGGGGAAAAGTGTATCTATTCACTTGCAACAAGTGGGCCCGATCAAGCCATCACACACACACTGCAAGGAAAACTGAGAAAAGAAGGAAAACTTGGATCATATTACAATTGTATCTGCTGGTGAACTGAACTGGATTTATGATGTGAATTTGTATCAAGTGACGTGTGTGTGTGTGTGTGTGTGTGTGTGTGTGTGTGTGTGTGTGTGTGTGTGTGTGTGTGTGTGTGTGTGTGTGTGTGTGTGTGTGTGTGTGTGTGTGTGTGTGTGTGTGTGTCGGCTTGTAATCGAATAAGATCACTTACATATTTGGCTGTGATGTATCAACGTGTGTGTGTGTGTGTGTGTGTGTGTGTGTGTGTGTGTGTGTGTGTGTGTGTGTGTGTGTGTGTGTGTGTGTGTGTGTGTGTGCGTGTGTGTCTAACTTATATTCTAATTGGGTCTTGATGAGTGAGAGAGATCAAACAAGATAGACTAGACTCATAGGCTACGATCTCTGCCCTCACATTTACCAAAACTTTTAAATCCAGAAGTCTAACTGTTTTCCAAAACCTCAAAATAATTCTGGAGTCTCTAATGATGCCCACCATTATAACTGGAAAAGCACATTTACATTTTGATATGTTCAATATTTCAAATCTGTCTCCTCATAAGCATAAATAGGGAGTCTAAAGGATTACTGAAGCAGATCAACTACTCAGGACTTCAAAGCTTTGACCCAGAAACGAAATGTAAATTTCGAAATACACTTTGAGCACAAATTATCTTTCATCAGTTTCAGTCTATGGAGTCCTAATATTCAACTGATTTGAAAAAGTTATAGTATGGTATGCCTCTCAACCACATGGACACCAATACAATCATATTTTATACATTAGTGTGTTTCCTACCTCTATTGCCACAATAAGTACACTTACGTGGAATTTGCCTTGGTGAATGGTGCAAACATAAACAAACAAACATATAAAACATTAATATAAAATAAACAATAAATACAGAGAAGAAATATATACAGACAAAATAAGAAAAGAAAAAATAGGCATGAATGGGTCCACATGAGATTGATAAAGAAAATGTGGTTTACCCAGTTTGGTGTGGAAGAACTGTACTGGTCTGCACAGAGGCCTGACTTTAACCGCAGCTAACACCTTTGGGATGAACTGGAACCCCCGACTGCGAGCCAGCCCTTATCGCCCAACCTCACTAATGCTACTGGGGCCGAATGGGAGCAAATCTCTGCAGCCAGCTTCCAAAATCTTGTTAAAAAACCTTCCCAGAAGAGTGAAGGATGTTATGAGATTTTCAACAATCACATATGGGCATACTAATGCTTGGATGGCTACATACTTTTGGCCACACAGTGCAGGTTACCTGGCCCTTTTTGCAGAAGGTCAACTCAAGGTCACTCAAGTGGACAACACACACTCACACATTACAGAAAGGTATAAATACTGAATGTGATTGAACACTGGTGTGAGTGTGTGAAAGTAAATTGATTAAAGAGAGAAGAGAAACTCCTCCCAGCGCTGTACAGCTTCCCGTAAAGATTAGACCTTTATTGAGAAAATTCCAGGTCGGCTTATGGCCGCACGACCCGCCGTCTCCAACCGGGCCGATTATTGAATACGCCGTTACACACACACACACACACACACACACACACACACACACACACACACACACACACACACACACACACACACACACACACACACACACACACACACACACGCACAAACCCATACAGAGCAACTGGAGGCCTGTTGTGAGGCGACATTGATGACGCGTGTTGGATGGGATAATCTTTCCAGCTGTACTCTCACCCGCAGAGAAGTGAGGCTCATTTGGCCCCCAGAAAAGCTCACTGAGGTTTTTCCACACACTGATGAACACCCCCCTGCTTTTTCTGTAGCTTACCAAGCACTAGGAAACTAACCAACTTTGTGTTTATCCTTCATGGTCCATTTAGATACTTGGTTCGTCTGCTGAGTATAGTCTTCCCCCTGTTCATGCAGAAGAAAGACTGATATGAGGAGTCAGCTTCATACATTCTTTGTGGTCAAATACTCAAATAAAGGCCAGAAAGTGACTTTGAAATGGTCATTCACTGCAGGAATAAGGCTGAACTGTATCTATGACATAACTCAGTAAAATGTCTCCCCAGGGTGGGGGTCGCCACCAGGGAGGGTTTGCGGGGAGAGTGACGCAAAATGTTCTCAACTAATGTACATCCCAATAAAAAAACAAACATTTGATCACAAAAAAAAAGAGTAAAATGTCTCCCTCTGTTGGTTTGATACAGACATCACAAAGCTTTGATTTGTAGCATCAGTTAAAAGGAAGAGGCCCACTGAGTTTAAGTGCTTTTCTTATAGCCAGGCCAAGATAGTCACCTTCTATAACTATTTACAACTCTTTCACAAAAGCTACCAAACTGCTTGATGACTTAACAATGTTCATCCTAGGTCATTAACACTGCATGAAAGACTATTTTGAACTATTTTTAAGTTACAATTAGGTTAAAATGTTCACTTTTCACTCATTTACCATAATGACCAGAAAAGAAGAGATGGAAAGTAAAACACAGTTAGTAGTGGTGCATGTTTCATACTATAGTTATATTTTATTTATTTAAAATAATAGTTTCAGTTTAACATGATATTAAATTGAAATATTTTAACATAACCATTCTAGCTAATTATCATTGGAACTCTTTTCTTGATTTAAATATGTCTTGCCATTTAATAAAACCCATTTGGAACAAATATTTCACATTCAAATGTATATTTTCAGTGAGCTAAGTCACAACTTAAAGTGTGGTTTCATATTAAATAAGTTGATGATACATTCACTGACAGCAGACCACCATTGTGAAATCCAAATACAAGTGAATAGAGATACATGCAATCTACTGCATGTCCAAGCGTCTTACTCATTAATACTGTACTGCAAGAATGTGGTAATTTGGGATTTTGTTCTGGCTGGATGAAAAACACTTTATTCAGAGGAGGAAAAGGGAAGCAATATAGAGCAAAAGGTCACAAATAATAGCTGATTTCGCATTTTCTTTCTGGCTGCGAAGAGAGTCATTTTAATGAACTGGAGAATGCATAACCAAATTTTAGACTTTTGTTTTTAGACTAAGCATGAAAAGAGCTCCTAAGATGTTCTAATGGCTCAAAAGAGGGTGTGGTAAGAAGTTTAACATTTGATAGCCCATTGTTGGAGCTCATTGTTATATTTAATAGCTACATTTTTACTTATTTATTTTGTTGCTGTTTTGTTTGAATTATACAGCTGACTAAGTTTGATAATGACATCAGTATCTTTATTCATAAGTTAGTGCTTTTGTTTTGAAGGTACTAGGCAGTCTGAGCCAGGTGAAGTTACATATAGTATGGGTAAGCAGGGATAGGACCAGGTAGACACTGGGGAGGGCTAATGGGTTTTACCAGGGCAAGGGAGACACCATTGTTATTTCCTTGAATGGTTTGCTTGGCAAAAATGTTGAAATAAACCTCACAAAAACGCTGTTCTTGCCTGGACATTGAATGTTTTTATTCCTTGCGTAACATTTATTTTTTCAGTGCCTCATTGGCTGTTGGATTTTGAGTTTTAAGTTTATTTTTGTTTAGTCTGATGACAACTTGCCACCCACCACATCCTGCTCTAACAGTACTACTAAATTACATTTTCAATCGGTAAAGGTTCCAACCGCCAACATTGTTGTGGCGTGCCAGATACCTTTGTTACATTTCGCAAGAGTGAAAGGTTAACTTACCCAGAGCAAGTTCTCTCATGCAATTCTTGGCTGACAATAAATACTGTGTAGGCGGGATGTGATAACAAGGTGGGTACCAGTTTTGCATTTTTAACACATTTACTCCAACAAGATTTTGTTGCACTTGGACTCATGGGACATCTTAACCACTGCTTGAGGTGTGAAGCACTGCAGTGGCCAGTAGGGAGCAGTCTCAATCTGATCTGCTGCCTGATGCCTCCCTGCTGTTACTCATGAGGAGACAGAATGAAGAATGAATAAATTTTACAACAAGTCCCACTGGTCAGACGTGGTACTATATACTTTATATACTGTATACTCTTAAGAAGAGTTCTTACCGTGATAACACATGATGTAACCTCTAAATATTAAAATATGTCCAAAACAGAGTGTATTATGTATTTTACTGTATATCTGTCACAGAGAGGAAATGCCTCCTTCATTATCATATTGTTGCCATGGTATTTCAAACTCAGGACAGAACAGGACCACGCATGACAAAAAGGGTGATGAGTGTATGAAGTGGGACGCTATTTTATGATGCAGAGTAGGAAGAGACTTTTAGAGCAGTTTGTGGTTAATAGTCAAAGTCTGGATATTTGCCCAAGCTGCATTTCTTTGAGAAGATGAGCTGTGTTGCTCCCATGAGGAGGATTCTGAATGACAAAGGTAAGACCTGCTATGCAATTTTAAACAGCCCATCATCGTCTATGCAGATTACACTAAGCTGCTGTAGCCTTTTCTTCCAGTCCTGCTCCTCTAAAGTGGACTTAGAGTTTCTCTTGCGGAGGAGAGTGGAAACCGCTTCACACTCATTAAATCACTGCTGTTTGATATTCATTAATTTATTCCATTTGCACTGCCATGGCCTTATTGGACACGCTGCACATTTCTGGTCAATTCCAACTTAGTGCTTAAACATTGATGAGTGCTGTGAAAGCTGATTACATTCTGTATGTGTTTTTGTCCACTTTAATTAGAGGCTAGTGGTCCCTGCAACTTTTGGATATTAATCCTTACGTGCCAAGTCAAGTGATGTCATCCGAACGACCACATCACTGTTGAAAAGCCACATCCTGCAAACTTGTATATTGCTAGCTCATATGTGTGTGTGTGTGTGTGTGTGTGTGTGTGTGTGTGTGTGTGTGTGTGTGTGTGTGTGTGTGTGTGTGTGTGTGTGTGTGTGTGTGTGTGTGTGTGTGTGTGTGTGTGTGTGTGTGTGTGTGTGTGTGTGTGAAGCGTGTGTGAGCAAAGCAGGTCAGTAAGAGGTGGACCTTTGTCCAGGGTCGGGCAGCATTATTTATTCATGCTGATGTATCTGACCGGCCACCTAATTGCAGCAGGAGGAGCCCAGTTACCCACCGACAGTCTCACATTCACAGAAACTGGAAGGTGGATCACATGTCAGCCATGACTAACACTATGCGTCTTATTTACATTTGCACCTCTCAGATTGAACTCTGTAAACAATGTTTGTGTATGTTTAGATGCTAGCTGGTTCAACGGAGGCTGGCAGGAACATAAAAGAGTAAAATATATAAATGTTGAGAGACAGACTAAAAATTGTTTACCGAAGTGCCTGACAAGTGTTTGGTGTTGTTGCTGTGATCATGGCAGACAAAGGTAAGTCTTTATGCTGCTGTTTTTGTGTTTGTTTGTTTTGTTTTGTGTGTGTGTGTGTGTGTGTGTGTGTGTGTGTGTGTGTGTGTGTGTGTGTGTGTGTGTGTGTGTGTGTGTGTGTGTGTGTGTGCGTGTGTGTAACATGAGCTGCTCCCCCTTTCTTGCAGTGGGCTCCAGTGATGATGTCAACACAAGCTCTGTGACAGAGGAGATCATCTCACATCAAGACCACAAGCATCCCCTCTTATTTCTACCTTCTCTTCCTGGTCTTCATTTATCTTTACCTTCCCCAGGTAAGATACAATTCAGAATCATTCAATATGTTGTCTCACAAAGTATCATCATAGCATCACAAGTATTCAACCTTACTTTCTAGTGCAGTGTAAGGGTTCTTAATATTCAACCATCTATCAAGGAGGCCATAAGAGAAGTGTGGTCGTACACCAATCAAACATATGAACGTATGATGATGAAAGCAGCGGTTCAAAACCGGACAAAGGGCAAGGGCTTTTATTTTAAAAAGTCTCTCAAATATACCTGTGTGGCCTCAGGTTGCAGTTACCTATAGCTAAGCTGTAAGCAGCAGTTAAAACAGCTATCTACATTTTAATAATATATCCTTAAGTTAATAAGTACAGGATAAAATGTCTTGTACTGTTTTGGAAAGAGTACCTGCAGTAACAAACAGTATTGCTTCTAGGGCATGCTGTAACTAATACATTATCCTCCTCTGATGTCTCTTCCCTCCTTTCATGACTTGTCTTTGTATCCTCTCTCCAATTTGCACTACACTAATACAAACCTCAATTCTATCTCCTCCTTTATCTCAATATTTCACCCCCTCTCTCTGTAGCTTCTCCTCCATCAGATCAGGCCTACCTGCAAGCAGGAGCCATTTTCCAGCAGCTGCGGACAGAAAAGCCAGTAACACAACAGATTCTGCATTACGGGAAGAAGACGGACACACCGCTACCAGAGAGAGGAGACAAGTCCACTCAGAGACAGGCCTACCAACTCGCCTTCAACACACTTAAATGTATTGAATACTAAAGTTACTAGTTTTGAGATTTTAGTGGAACCATGTACCCTGTCTTGAGAGGACAGGCTGATGGTTAAACATAAAGTCAGGGATACATTTAATTGATCTACTCTACTGCTATCTCTGTGGACCTTACAGTATACACTTCCTATAAGGGAGCCTTATCTCTTTAATGAATAGCAGTGGAGCTGCAGCATGTGTAAACTCCAATATTCACTTTTGAAAAGCAGCTTCAACTGCAGACAGTAGATTAAATTATATATATATATATATATATATATATATATATATATATATATATATATATATATATAAATGTATTGTAATATAATACATTTCATTTCTCTATGTGGCTGCAAATTACTTGAGCTGGACGTACAGCAGATGTCTGTATGGGAGGTGATAAGAGGGTGCATGCCATGGACACACACACACACACATACATACACATGTACATAGGCACTCACACAGCAAGCACACACTGTTTAACACACAATATATGATATTTTTAGGGAATGACTGGTATCTGTAGATAGTTTTGATTTTGTTTGGCTAGGTTTGGAGATATTGCTCTGTAAGATGTCTGCCACCACCTCAGTACAATGAAAAAACTGTGAAAGGCCAGCTCTATGGATTATCTGAAATAACAAAAACACAATTTCTCTTTTTAAGAAACGGTGCTATCAAACATTTGAATGTGATTTTTCATTGCTGCAAGAACCACAAACACAATTGTATTCACCTTGATTTTGATGGGGTGTAGATAGAAATTTTAATAAATGTGTTTAATTTGGGTGAATTTAGCCTTTAAGATTTCTCTTCAATAACTTTATTGTGTCTTGTATGTCTTAGTTTTGATTTATGTATTTATTTTTGTCCGTTAACAACATTTCTTTTCTCCTAGACCGTGATTTACTGGAGGACATCATTACTGACAGCTGCTTCCACACTTCTCAGCATATTGTGAGTCCAACCAGATTTGACATGAGTGGTCTCAAACCCAAAACTGATTAAAAACACTTCAGCACTTACTCTATTAAACTGTCTGGGAGTTATCTGTCTTCAAATAAAGTAGCCGTGTTTTGTCTGTCCATATGAATGTGCTCCATCAGAATATGGTAAAATGAGAGAGCGAGTGAGAGAGCCAGGGATGCAGTTAAAGGCGATTTGTATTCAGATCTGTACGTAGTCTGGCTGGTTATAGGTGGCAAATGATGCACACAGGAGCGAGGCAGACGCACTCTCCAACTGGGAGACTGTAAATGACACTATAAAACACTGTGTAATGACACATACATGGGCAAAGAGACACACCAAGCGTGTGTGTGTGTGTGTGTGTGTGTGTGTGTGTGTGTGTGTGTGTGTGTGTGTGTGTGTGTGTGTGTGTGTGTGTGTGTGTGTAAAGGATGACTTTATTGAGGGATGGGTGAAACATACAGAACAGGCTGATAGATCATTTGTCTGCAAGTGTGACTATAAAAGCTGCCACACAGCTCTTTGTCATTCCACACACCTCTTTACTGCAATATACATATTCTACACACACACACACACACACACACACACACACACACACACACACACACACAAACACACACCCTGAGAAAAGGAGTTGAGGGAAAGGATGTTTGTACGTGGCCATAAAAGTAAGAAAGGAAAGTGTGAGGAAAAGATCTGCTTATTTTCCTTAAGGCAGTTATAATCAATATTTTTATATTAACAATTGACTAAATGTTATGTGAAAGGGGTTGCTTGTAGTGAGAAACCCACAGATGCAACAGGAAGCTGTTTTTCGCAAAAAAAACATTTACAACTTGCTCAGCACCAACAGCAGACAGACACACTTAGCGACTTTAGCTGGTGAAGATAGAGGAGCATTTAGCAGCTAAAGAGACAGATATTTCCTTCAGAAGTTGGTGGAGACCAAAACTGAGCAAAAAGAGAGTGAATATTGGTTTATGCCGCATTCATGTGGTGTTGGAGTAATTGGAAACATTGGTACACGACTTGCCGAGTTGATGTCATATTATGCAGGAACATGGCAGGTGAAAGTAAATGTGGTGGTGATGGTGAGAAACTTTTTATTAATTGATGTATTGCTCCCATGTAATTTGTAATATAGTATAAGGTTGTAAATGTTAATTACTGTCCATGTAGAGTGACCTAGATTAGTTAGAAAAGTTATTTATTCGCATTAACCCTGATAAAAGTCAGGTAAAGCAATATTTTAGTGGTTTAAGGGAATGTACAGGTGCAACAAGTCTGGGACAAAACCTCCAATTTAAATCAATCAACGTGTTATTTCAACACTCTGAGCACTAACATACAACACATCTTCTTTGTAGCATCCATGTTGTTTCCACATGATGACTTAAAGCTCATTAACACACCGAAGTCAGAAGAACGACTTCCCAACTCGGGAAATGGGACCATATGAAGAGTACATGAATGCACCATCACATCCGCATATTGCTATTGTCTCATGCTACTGTATCTGTATATTCTATATGATTAAGTTGACGATGATGATGAAAGCGCTCATGTTTTTCAGTCCAGTGACCTGTTGCCGTTGGCGATGGTGATGCTGTTTGACTTCCAGGACCGAAGGTTTTTGTTGCGCGAACGTTTTACAAAGGAAGGGGAGGAGCTTTTCCAGGAAGTCAGGGACCTGGAGAGCAGTCTACAGAGGTGTGTGTGTTTGTGTGTGTTGGTTGAGGGGGGATGGTAACATCTCACATTTATTTCTAGTGCAACTTTGAAATTGTGGTTAAATCTGGATATCACACAAACTGAAGGTAGGAGACGCGAAAATGTGATCTGAAGTATGTTTACTATGATGGTGTGTGTGTGTGTGTGTGTGTGTGTGTGTGTGTGTGTGTGTGTGTGTGTGTGTGTGTGTGTGTGTGTGTTACAGGTGTAAAACCAAGTTGGCAGCATCTTTAGCTCGCTGCAGAGTGAAACAGAATCTGCAGAGCGTCTCCTGTTTTCTGTCTGATCCTGTTAGGACCAAACAGCATAGAGCAAAACAACTGCCACTCTATGCGTGGGTCAATACTCTCAAGACCAGGTATGCTCACACACACACACACACACACACACACACACACACACACACACACACACACACACCCAGAAAGAGGGCCATGCAGTCAATTGTTTATTTCATTATTATGGTCCTATTTAGTGCCTGCATTTAAAGGTGCTGTAGGTAGGATTGGGAAGATCCAGGACTTAGCCAAAAAAAATTGTACATCAATAACTTCTCAGTCCCTCCCCCCTTTCTGCTAAAGCCCAAAACGGTCTCCTAAGCCCCTCCCCCCACAAGGGAGAATGAATGTGTGTGCCTGAGCAGTGATTGACACGCAGTTAGACCCCCTCTCCCCAGGAGACATTTAAGTCTCCTGCACATGATCCCAGTAAAACCCATCTGCGCTGGCCGTGCCAATATTTTCTATGGGGAGAGCAGTGAAGACAACTAAGAGGAAGCGCTACCCTTGGTGTGGCACACCACTCAAAATTGCCACTGAACGCAGTTATAACAGTTCAACTTTTATATTGTCGCCACTGACCTTTTAAAGGGCAACCAATGAGATAAAGAGGTAGCCAGATGCGATGATGGGTAATGTCCAGATCAGGGGTCTTCAACGTTTTTTAAGCCAAGGACCCCAATTCTTTGGGATGAACTGTATCTGTGGATGGCTACCTTAGTGACTACATTACCTATTGGCCAGTAATCCTATCATCAGTGGGGATTTATACTTTCTAATAATATGTTGGAATCATGTTAAGACTTTCAAAAATTAACAATAATTTGGAGGCCCCCCTGCAGTAACTCTGAGGACCGGACCCGGACCCCCTGTTGAAGATCCCTGGTCTAGATAAATTTAGGTTTGCAATGCATGTGTGAAAGGGGATATAGCCTATTTTGGTATAAACCAGCAGGGATTGTCTAGTCTATGGGACATGGTGTCAGGTTAGGACAAGAGCTAATCTTTCATAGAGTGGCTGTTAATAAAATTACACCAAGTGACAGGCTGTGCTTGGGGGGATTGCAATATGAGGTAAATGGTGGGTGAAGTTCACCGGGGCGTAGCTGAGACAGGAAGGTTCAGCATTCATATGAATTGAGGTTTAAAAAGTGCTCATGTGGTTATTTATGTAAAGCTAAAATGCTGCAGCACTGTTCACCAGACAACCCTGGAGTGCATTTGAGTCATAATATTTGTTGTAACTATACCCTCTACTTTACCCCATGATGTTTCTGCCTCAAATAAAACTTTTAACCTAACAGAAAACACGTTATCTCATCTGTAGTGTTGAGGAAGTGTGCGAAGCGTTACAAAGCGCCGGCTTGTGTGAAGTGAAAATCATGACTGACCTCAGAGAGGCAACGTTCTGCAGAGACCCTCTCTGTCCAGACACACTTGTCTTCTCCCAACCGCTTCATGCTCTGCTGCAGCACAGCAGCCTCACAAGTACACGTGCACTTAACATACAGGTATGTATGAATGTGTGTAGTGAAGGGTGTAATTGAGCTAAATAGAGGTAACACTCACTAATGAGAAACATGCTTTCCTCCCTCGGGAGCTTTTGAAGATAATTTTAGAAGACAGGTACAAGACTGACTGGTTGAAAGTGTACATATCCAGCTGAAGTAGAAGTACCTTTTACCGGTTCTTTACTTTCTTAAGTCAAAATGCAAGTGTTGGTTTGTAAATGTATCAACTTGAGAGTGAAAATATAAATAACTCTCTTAATTACTTTAAAAAGAGGTGAACATGGTTTGATATGGTCTTAGTGACTCAGACTACATTGTTTTTAGAGGGAAAATATAAATGAAACAATAAACTGCACCAGCAAAGTAAATCCAGATATTCTTCTTATCTTTGCTGGCCAACCATTCATCACAAATGACCCCAATCTTCTTGTTCCTCTACTTATGGAGCACCAACAACAGTTCTTTCTGTTCACTACGTTCACTTTATCAAAAGCAAAACTAAAAAACATTTCCTGCAGAAAATGCATGTGAATGCTGAAAAGCTGAAAAGCTAACAACTAAACTAGATTACTCGGTTAAATTTGTAAGAAGAAGGTGAAGTAGTAAGAATAGTTGGAAAAGTGGGCATAGGTTTAATTAGTATGAATTTTCATTGAATTGACTTTGTGAGACAGATTAAAAGGTTTGCTCTTTACAAAAGGGCCTTTGGCCTTCACAGTTGGATTCCTGTTGTGAAGTGAATGTAATCTGTGTAACTGTGTTAAAGAAATCAGTTTGCTGTTAATCTTGATTAGCAACACAGCAGTCTATAGCACTGGAGGGTACAGTTTTGTCAAGAAAAAGAAGAAAATCCTCTACACATGTTTGAATAACAAGTATGCTTCTCCGTGTCTCTTTTTGCAGGACAGGAGTGTGTGTGTGGCAGTGAGCGCGTTACGCCCCCTGCTGTTTGATAACGGTGACGTCCTGGTGGTGGGGTCTTTCTCAGCTGTGACCGTGGCTCATATATCTGTGGCGGCCGCTGCCCGCTCTGGCCGAGTGTTGGTGTGTGGTGCTGATCTCCCTCCTTTACAGATAGAGGAGATACAAGAACTACTCACACAAATGGACGTCAAAAGTGAGTGATGAATGGGGGAAAAAATGAAGTGTATGATGCACTGTATGAGAATATTTCCATTTCAATCTATATGCGCACCTTCTATACGCATGACTTTCCTGATGCTAATTTATGTCCACTGTAGATGTGCGAGTCTTGTCAGAAGCCTTCTTTGGTCTGGATGAGTGGAACGCCACCATCCAGCGTTTAAAGGTCATCATAGTTCTGCCTCAGTGTTCATCCTCCGC
This sequence comes from Sander vitreus, assembly GCF_031162955.1. Classification (NCBI taxonomy): domain Eukaryota; kingdom Metazoa; phylum Chordata; class Actinopteri; order Perciformes; family Percidae; genus Sander; species Sander vitreus. The sequence continues at coordinate 20,042,919 of NC_135856.1, read as the reverse complement.
GCTCAATGACCCTGTGCCAACCATCCTCAGTGAACATGGAGGTACGTAAAAATGTAGAAAATGAAATATATTGAAACATTGATAGCAGTAGTGTATGATGAAAATGTTAAATATGTTTTGTTTGGTTGTCAGACTGGGATCTACTGCCAGACTTGTGTCACAGTTCTGTATCCCGGAGCAAAATACACATAATGGCCACCCAGCAGGCACGACTGCTAGCACACGCTCTCTCCTGTGAGTATATATTGAAAGAAAAGTGGCTCTCCAGTGCCCCTATGGTAGATATCGCACTGGTGCCATTTTTTTTGCCCCTGCCACTCAGACAGATTGAGTCTGCTACTGTTTAAAAAAAAATGCATACTGTATTTTTCCCTTCTTTTCTGTCAGTCCCAAAGGTTCAGACATTGGTCTACTGCACACGCTCAGTGTATCCTGAGGAAAATGAACAACTGGTGAAAAGAGTTTTAGAGAAAACACACACGCACCACAAACTGCTGCCCTTCAGGTAAACAAACACACACACACACACACACACACACACACACACACACACACACACACACACACACACACACAAAACCATGCTCTATCTTTGTGCATTAGTTTTCTGGCTGTTAGGTAGTTAATTATGCAATCAGACTTTACATTACTTGTCCACAGGCTCAAACCACAAATGAAATGAGGAAATGGAAATTAGTTATGTGCTGTTTCTTGTACAGGCCAAACATAAGGGTTTTTAGAAAAAGTAATTCTAGGTAGCCTAGAAATTAGAGATGCACCGATTACAACTTTCTAGGCCGATTCCGATTTCCGATTGTTTTTGAGTTTAGCCGATTCCGATTTCATTTTTTCAAACCTCTTTACAGCACACACAAATATTTATTTTCTATCTCTTCTTTAATAGAACATTTTGCACAGAACATAGAACATTTTTAGAACAGATAATGGATCACTATAAAATAGAACTATATAAATTACTCCTGGTGTGGGAAATTCACACACATCTAAAGTGCAATGTTAGAACCATTTCCTTCTTTTCACATCCATTATCCAACAAAAAAAATGTGATTTTGGTTTTTGGTGTCGTCCCTCCACGCCCTACTTTTTCCTTGCAGGTGTTGCATATTGCAAACTTGTTATCTTCTGCACACACGCTGAAGGATTTCCAAACAGCTGACATGTTGCAGGTTAATTCACGAGGTTCCCTACATGTGCGAGAATAGCGCGGACACGCGCTTCACACCGCGAGCGGGTACGCGCGACACACGGCAGAAAAGTTGAGAGAAAAGAAAAAGAGACTGTGCTGTCGCGTCCGTGTGTGCGTGCGTCCTTGAAAACTGTAGCACGTATAACTTATGTTGTCCGTTAATTGTAGCATTGACCGGCATGAAATCGGTATATGTCAGACTGACCTGCCGGTCGCCGGTCATGGCCGAGCACGTGAAAACCGGCCAATTCCGGTCACCAGCTGGTCTATCGGTGCATCTCTAGTAGAAATTAAACCTGTTTGAGTCGTGATTCACTCGGATCTTTCACACAAGTTTTTAAATTGACTCATGAATCGCGAGTCTCTAATATCATTAACTCGGATCAGTTGAGTCCTACTACAATTCACTCTAAAATGATAACAGCGCCACACACAACACCTCTTGCAACATTAGCTACTACTAGTCCTAGCCATCTTAGCTGCCAAAAGCTTAATAACTTACAATTTCGTAGGCAACAACAACTCTACAAGTCAACTCAAGCGACTGTGTGAGCAGAGAGACAGTCTGAGACAGGTAGGAACTTCCCAACCCGCAGACTCAGAGTCGGAAACATTGCAAGCTCGCAGACCATGAGACTAAACTCTCATGAGTTGTCGAGAACTCAGGAGTTGTCGATGACACATGAGTTCTCGCGTGAGTCAGTCAATCATGCGCATCAGCCGGCTATGAGTGGATCTGTGGCAGACGAGCGAGTGAAGTCTCTCCTCGAGCTCAGGGTAAAGAAAATCAACAACAACATTCTTTCACTTCTGAAATAACATACAATGTTCTGCACGTAGCCTATGCCTACTGTAGGTTTTGGTGTATAAATGTAGTATGTTTAAATGCAATTAGGTCGAGCAGACAGTCCGAAACATTACAAGTTAGCAATACTGACTCAAGTGACTCGCACAACCCGGATCAGTTTAGTGAGTGACTCAGAATAACCTGAATCCTTAAAAGGAATCGAGTTTGCCAGGCCTACTAGAAATCTAGACGCACCCTAGCGGCAGCAAATGTAATTTGCAGCCAGGGTCAGTCTAGCAACTCTTCGTTGGTTTGCGAGCTGGAAAAACCAAATTATGGTCAGGCCAATCACATCGTGTATAGAGTTGGTGGGCGGGCTTAACATAATGACGGCAGAGTTCCAACGGTTCCGTGTGAATTCACTGCTACTTGGAAACAAAGAAGATGGCTGCTGCTGGCGAACACGGCTTTGGCCGCGACTCTGGAAGACTTGGAGTTAAGCACTGAAGTCATTCTTTAAAGAGTAAGATGTTTTAATCTATCAACTAGCGTTGCTCTGGTTGGTTGTAGCGCTATCCTATTGTGTGCAGAGGGAATCTTGATGTGGGTCTGGCTTGTCAGGCTAATTCTTTTTTTTTTTTTTTTTTTTTTTTTACATTTTTGGGCATTTCTGCCTTTATTGGACAGGAAAGCAGAGACATGAAAGGGGAGAAGACATGCAGGAAAACCATCACAGGTCAGATTTGAACCCTGGACCTCTGCGTCGAGGAACAAACCCTCAGTACGTGTGCACCTGCTCTACCAACTGAGCTAAACAGCCACAAAAACAAGTCAAACTTTTGTTTAAAAGCATAATTAGGATGGAAACACCACTTTTAAGATTTACCGTATATGTTTTTCGGTCAAATGGACTTTTGAATGGGAGAGCTAGGGGCACTACTATGATCACATCAAAATCACTATTTTTAAAACACTAAGAAGGCTCGACACAACATGAAACTTTGCTCGAAGTATCACCAGGGTCTCTACTCATGAACTCGAGCATTGAGAACATTGTTTGTGTACGCAGAGTTTACTAAAATGAAAGGTTTTCTCACTGTAGCTGTTGTTTTTCCGGTCACCGTCCATCTCGCAAGTCAAAAATATTAGAGGGAAGAGAATAAAGATGGAAAGGTCCTAAAGCTTAGTTCCATATAAATGCACAGATAATTTGTTGTTTTGTCATTAGTGAAAAACAATATTGACCTTGTAGTTGAAAAAGGAGCCTCATATAAGAATGACATTTCCTCCTATGGCACATGTGTCAAACTCAAGGCCCGGGGGCCAAATCCGGCTCCTTGAAAATTTTGATCCGGCTAGCATTTCAATTTAGGTTCACAGCAAATTTTGGCCCGACTAGTTGTGCACCACACCAAAAAAATCAGGAAACTGTTTTTCATACTGTAATTGTGCGACACTGCCGTGCAGAATTTGACAAATTTGCCGACTTTGAGACTCAGAATTCCCCACAGAAGCAGAGAGATTTTTAATATTCAGGCTGTGAAACAGGTTGTGGTGAGTCGGCTGGGTGGCACCTGCTTTTAAAAATGTAATGTTTGTTTTTCGTGACTAAATTCTACGATGGCTAAGAAACCTTTTTGCTGACTTTTTTTAGGGTTTTATGTCAACCAAACTGTATGGGAGAAAGCTATATGAGACATGCAATAATACAAAGTTAATTGACTTTTTTTTGCTAAATAAAAACATGTCAATAAACTCAACATGTCTGGCCCTTATTGTGATCGTCATTTCCAGTGTGGCCCTTAGTGAAATTGAGTTTGACACCCCTGTCCTATGGAGTCCGTTCATTCGCATTCAGAGATTGACTATTTTTGACTGAGGAAAATGGCGGATAGCGTAAACAACAACGTGAGTTGTTCAAAACCTTTCTTTTTAGTAAACTATGTGTACACAAACAATGTTCTCAATGCTCAAATTCATGTGTAGAGCCCCTGGTGATACTTCGAGCAAAGTTTCATGTTGTGTCGAGCCTTACATTCACTCGAGTACATTCGGGTACATTCACAAAAACTCGGATACATTCACAAAAAGACCCTAGGTTGCATTTTGGCGAGAGTTACGCTTTAAATGCAAACACGAAGCTGAAGGCATTTAGACACTTTTTTTTCATTCCCTACCCAACCAGCCTGTGACAGAGAACGGCAAGTGAATGGCAGCTCAGTGAAGCTCCCCTGCTTTATCATAAAATTAACTTTGAAGTTAATTGTGCTCTTACTGTCACTGAGATTCTGTCAGATTATTGAATTCACACATCAAGGCTCACACTACTTTCATTGAGATCAAACAAGATGTCAACTTATATAAAACCAGTCATCATGTACAACTGTGTGTCTGTGAATGTGAGTGTGAGAGGTGACAGTCACCAGGCTGGCGACAGTATAAAGGATCAGCTGCTGTTGCCGTGGGGACAGTAGTTAATCCTACAGTTGGGGTGAATGGGGTGGAGAAGATTTCAGAGTCTGTTTCACGCCTGCGCACACAACTCATTTCGTACCATCCATCCTCTTCAAGAAATCCTAATGTTATTATATTTGATCACATAAGCTCTTTAAACTAAACTTACCAATGTGCAATGTGACGATCAGCAGCTGTTACAGTACTTGTTCAGAGAAAACACAAATCTACTGTAGCACCATGTTGTTTTTTAGAAGAGTTGGCAGAAACATGCTAATCTTCTAAACTGCCATCAAACTGCTTTCCTCATATATAAAAAGGTTGCTTTGCATCAAAAAATAAAAACAGCAAAGAGAAGTAATTTCTTCATTCTTGAATACAGATCTTTTTAAGAATTGGATGGGGAGGATTAGCAGTAAAACAAACATTTTGTATGTCTCTAAACGCAGTAAGCTGTGTGTGTCATTGCCTCTTTTTTACTAATGTTTCTGGCTTCTTCAAGTTATATGCCTTAAGATAGTGGTAACAAAGTAAACTGTGTATCACCACTTGACCTGGAGCCCCAAAAACCTTAATTATGTGTATCGATACAGCTTGTATTCATAGATTTAAAAGGTTTCCTTTGACTTTTAAGTTTTGTAGGTTTAACAGAGTTTAGCTAGTTCTGCGTATTTGCAATATTTCCTTATTAGTCTACTGTTTACTGCGTTTGTTTGACTCATCCATCCACCCCGACCTCCTCCCTACATGGACTTTGTCGCTCTTTATACCACGTTGCCTAACGTCCTTTACATTACATTATTACATTACATGTCATTTAGCTGACGCTTCTATCCAAAGCGACTTACAATTGATCTACAGTATATGTCAGAGGTCGCACACCTCTGGAGCAACTAGGGGTTAAGTGTCTTGCTCAGGGACACATTGGTTCATGTATCGCTGTGGGAATTGAACCTAGATCTCCCACACCAAAGGCATGTGTCATATCCACTGCGTCATCACCACCCCCCACGTCCTCCTAAGAGGCAGCTCCAAATGTCGCAAAAGTTCTCCCATCTGCCTGAAAACACTCAACAAAAAAATATTTAAGGTGCCACATACAGAGTTTGAATAATGAATTTCCTGTATTTGGTTGTCAAAATAATTGATGGTACTTTAGTACAATTTCCTGAAACTGCTCATTCTTGCAATACTCCCATTCGTTTACAGTAATACATCTCTGAGTTAATGTGGCAAGGATGAATTAATGTCGCTACATAGCATCTTTTATCTTTTTTTTTCTTTCAGGGTGAACGGTCCGATTTTCCCAGATGATTCCCAGTCAGGCACAGACACAACAGACTCCAAATTCTTCAGGCTCAAAACATCTCAGTTCACCAACGGCTGCTTCATCGCACGGCTGTCCCGACAGGTGAGAGAGGGGAAGGAAAAGGTGGAGACGTGGAAATTGACAGAAAAAAGTGAGAGAGATGTGGAGGGCAAGGTTGTGTTTGGAGATTGAAGGGGAACAGAGGTTCTGTGGTGTGTGTTGTGTGTGTGTGTGTGTGTGTGGGGGGGGGGGTGATTGCTTTGAGACGAGACCTTCCAGTAGTGCTGAGGCGGCACTCTTTTACTGTCTGTCTGCTGGGAAGCTGGTTGGCTCTGCCTGTCTACACACACACGCATGCACGCACGCACGCACGCAAGCACGCACGCACGCACGCACACACGCACGCACACACGCACACACACACGCACACACACATACATACAAACACACACACACACACACACACACACACACACACACACACACAAACACACACACAGACTATCTCTCCCCTGAAACACTGCAGCATTATTCCAATACTCCATCTATTTTCCCCCCTCCGTTTTCTTCTTCTTGCTCCACTCATAAAACGTACATAAAGAAGGAAATTAGATGCTGCTCCTTTCATCCCCTGCAGCTCGAAAAAATGGTGCAGTGAGTGGACCAAGCCTGTATTATATTTTTTCCAATACACACACACACACACACACACACACACACACACACACACAAACACTTACACATGGGGGCAGGTCAGGTCCAGTGGCAGTGCAGTAATTTTAAATCTAATGATCATCATGTCTAATTTAATCGACGTCAGACGTCAGAGCTGCGGCTGCAGATTTAGTTACACTGACAATTCAGAGGTGTTTCACTGCTGCTCAGATGAATGACTTCACACCAGTCAAACTGTGCTAGAGGACGATTTAAAGGGATATGAAATAGACACCATGGCCGCATAGAGAGACAGCAAGAGAGAGATGGGGTAAGGCAACAAGTAGTCTCCTTGAAATCTCTCTTTTAAAAATGTAAAGGGAGACCCAAGAAAACAGACATTGGGAAAAGATGCGTCCAGAAATTTCTGAAGAACAAGAAAAACCTGACAAATCTTATCTTTAAAACACATCTGACAGGCTGCCACCATTCATGCCTCACTCCAGTACACTCTCTTGTCTCCTCCATTTTATCACAAAGTATCATGTTGCATCATAATTATAGTTTTCAGGCTTATAAATGACTCAGAGCATATTATGCTGTCAATGCAAGAAAACTGAAAAAAAGTGTAAAGTCAGATTAAACACTTGAGAGTGAATAAAATATGCATTTGCAGTGTTTTCAGCAGTGAGCTTAACAATCAGTCATTTAACTTTCATTATAGAGAAGAGACAGTATGAAGATTCAGACAGACAGACAGACAGACAGAGGTAGAAGGGGGGAGGACAGGGAAGAAAAAAGTCTTACGGGAGATTTAGGGAATTTCTACTCTGTTTGAATGTCACTGTAGATGAAGACAGTGTTTTACCCCTACACATATACTGATGTACACATGGAGCAAAATGTGTGTGTGTTTTGGACCTGCTGACAATATATGGTTTCGGTCCTAAATCTGTTCATCGCTCACATATAGGCCTAGACATGTTCAGAGTACTTTTTCAGGGGTATGTCAGTTTATTAGCCACAACCAACAATTGCAAGCAGCATGACTCTATAGGGCTTGTGACCTGCGTGATGTCACCATGAAGGAGGTACCAAGGACCGACTTCAGGGAACAAGAAAATAAACAAACAATGCCGTCCGAAGCGGTGTATAGGCTAAAATTCTGGCTGTATTGTGTTCGCAAAAGCCTGTGAACGACTGTGAACTTTCCTACTCTTCTCTCTTCGCCATGTTCACAGTTGTGCATGGAAGAGTACTCTGTGCTCGCATTGATCAACATCAGAGAACATGTGGAATTTATCATACATGGACACATTAGTCTTTTTGTCGGGATGTCCCAGATGCAGAGTTGGTTGTCATTCACTATGATGCACTACACGGGATAAAAATAATCAATTGTCGTGCCCAATTGATTCTTATTGATATTGTGTAGTCTGAAACCGGCATTAGTTGTCCACCACGATGGTACAGACTAAAATGTATCAACAACTATTGAGTTTTTAAAGTTAGACTATTATCACTTTGGTTCCCTTGATGGTCATCTTGCACCTAGTCTCGCATTGCCAGACCTATCACGACAGCGATGTAGATTGTAAATCTGGCTACACCACACATACTGTACATTCTGGAATAGGAGGAAAAAAAGGCTCTGGGTTGTTTGCATTTCTTTAAACCAATCACAATCGTCTTGGGCGGCGCTAGGCTCCGGTCGCAGCGATGGTGGATCTGCAAAATAGTCTCGGGAAGGAACTTGTTTTGGTGGAACATTTGCACCCCACAAAAGAAAACACTACATAAAATATTGAATGAAGTTAACTATTCACACAATACAATAACGCGGGGTATTTAAATTAGCTGGATACATGGTTAAATGTAATTTGCTCTTACCAGTGTATCACCGTGTGTAGGCTACTTTGTCCACAGCAAATCCCTGCCAGTGGGTCCCAAAACGTCCCAGTTAGTGAGTAAATGCTGTAACCATATTCTTTGTAAATCTTTACAATCATTTCCCAAAAGAACCAAGCAGGCCTGTCTTATGGCACGGCCCAAATTTTCTTCAAAACTTGCCATTTTCAGTGGCATCCTAGCTGGAAGTTTGTTGTGATGTGTTTGAGAACAGCAACACACAGAGAGCGGAAGGTGACTCCAAAATGTATTTCTGTTGATCCAGAATATCTAGCACCATCACAATCATTTGTCCATTACTTTGGTTTGATACCTGCAAAACTAATGACCATCAGCCTCAGCTGTACCTTTCGTTTTCTGCTAATTAGCTAACATTAGCATGCTAACTAGCTAAAGTAAGATGGTGAACATGGTCACATTATACCTGCTAAACATCAGCATGTTAGCATTGTCATTGTGAGCATGTTAGCATGCTGACAATGCTGTTAGCATTAGCTGAAAAGCACCAACGAAGTACGACCTCACAGAGCTGCTTGCGTGGCTTTAAAAGGGGAAGAAAAGATAAGTGGCTTGTGACAGTAACTATCATGTTGCCTCCCACACTCTGTCAGGATATAAATCCTGTGAGCTCTCCTTTCTCTTCTGCAGGTTAACGTTATGGCTGTGGCTCCTTTCTACAGCGTTGTGTTTTCTTGTATAGATCTCCTTGGTGCTATGTTACCCAAGAGACCCGTGGTTTTAATGTGTTGTGTCTTCACATCAAATCTTAAGCTGCCCTTGCTTTTTCAGGCGGATCCCACTAAGGTAGAAACAGTCCACGACGTGCTGGCAAGGGCAGCAGCAAAGGGCCTCCTGGGTGGAATAATTCCTGAACAATCAAAAACCACTAAAAAGGGGAAAAGCAAGAAGAACCGCCTCGCCTCACCCAGCAGCAAACCTTCATCCCCTTCGAGCCAAGAGAGGCAGACAGGAAGGGAGCTTGTGAATGGAGAAGATCCAGTCGCACCTTCAGAACACGAAGAGAAGAAAGGCGAATGTGGTGAGGTGGGAGAGGAGGAAAAGGAGGAAGATAAGGGGGGAAAGGGAGGAAATAAGACCAGAGGGCTTAAAGGAAGTAAGCCAAAAGTCAAACGACGACCAAAACAAACCAACAGGACTACCACAGTCTCGAAGCATTACCCTAAAAGCCATAAGAAGAAATCGTCAAAGAGAAAAGTCAACCAATCACATCTCAAGAGGCGCCTTACAAAAAGTAAACCGAGAAGAATACCTCGTCTTACACTGACGTTGATGTCTTCTGCAAAACCCTCCAACCACTTGTCTCCAATCACAGCCCTGGCGCACAAGCTAAGTAAAAATGCAACGATTACATCACAGCAGACTGTCTTTAGCACCTTTTCCCCTGCCAGTCCTGCTCCACCTGCTGCTCCCCATGCAGCCTCCAAGCAGGTGCAGAAACACAACACTGAGCCTGAAATAGCAGTGAAAACAATAAAGGATGGAGCTAAACCAGAAAGTCTGTTTAAGGCCAGAGGAAAGGTGGTCAGGCCTAAAATCGAGGTAGTGACAGAGGATGTGTTAAAGCCTGCAGATTTTGTCTTGCCACCCATTTCGTCCCCATCCCCCAGCTCTGTAAGCAGCAGGAGTGGTAGTTCTCTCTGTCAGCGTCCGTCCCGGACCTCCCACTCCCAGCTCGCCCAAACATCTGCATCCTCCTCGGTCTCTCTGCCTGGATTATACAAAGATCATCTTCACTGATGTTGTGGTAAATGAAATTATCGGCATGTTCTGAGTCAGTGTGATTATAAAAGTAAATAATTTGAAAATATTTAAAAACAAATATTGTATTTGACAAATAAAAAATATGTTAAAATATGATTTCTTTGTCTCTGGCATGACTTTAGTTCACACTCTAAAGAAATGTACTCGACAATTTTAATAATTAAGTTATTATAGCAAGTCATTACTTAAATAAATTTGCCAGCTTTTCTTTATTGTATATTATTGTAAATTGAACCCTCTTTAGATTTTTAACATTTAGGGACAGTATGTATATTATCGGAGGGTGAGGGCTGAAAACAGGGAGAGTTATGTATTTTTCTTGTTGCTGAATGGAAGCTTGTTTAAATTCATTCATAGTTTTATTTCATACTTTCCCCTGTGAGACACACACATACTATATATATATATATATATATATATATATATATATATATATATATATATATATATACATATAGTTTTAGGCAGGTATGAAAAAATGTTGTAAACTAAGAATGCTTTAAAAAATGGAAGTGTTAACAAAATGCAGTGAATGAACAGAAGAGAAATCTAAATCAAATCAATATTTGGTGTGACCACCCTTTGCCTTCAAGACAGCATCAATTCTTCTAGGTACACTTGCAAGTTTTTGAAGGAACTCAGCAGGTAGGTTGTTCCAAACATCTTGGAGAACTAACCACAGATATTCTATGGATGTAGGCTTCCTCAGATCCTTCTGTCTCTTCAACAGACTCGATGATGCTGAGATCAGGGCTCTGTGGGGGCCATGCCATCACTTCCAGGACTTCTTGTTCTTCTTTACGCTGAAGATAGTTCTTAATGACCTCAGCTGTGTCTTTGGGGTCGTTGTCCTGCTGCAGAATAAATTTGGGGCCAATCATACGCCTCCCTGATGGTATTGCATGATGGATAAGTATCTGCCTGTATTTCTCAGCATTGAGGACACCATTAATCCTGACCAAATCTCCAACTCCATTTGCAGAAATTCAGCCCCAAACTTGCAAGGAACCTCCACCATGCTTCACTGTTGCCTGCAGACACTCATTATTGTACTGCTCTTCAGCCCTCCGGCGAACAACTTGCCTTCTGCTACAGCCAAATATTTCAAATTTTGACTCATCAGTCCAGAGCACCTGCTGCCATTTTTCTGCACCCCAGGTCCTATGTTTTCGTGCATAGTTGAGTCACTTGGCCTTGTTTCTATGTCAGAGGTATGGCTTTTTGGCTGCAACTCTTCCATGAAGACCACTTCTGGCCAGACTTCTCCAGACAGTAGATGGGTGTACCTGGGTCCCACTGGTTTCTGCCAGTTCTGAGCTGATGGCACTGCTGGATATCTTCCGATTTTGAAGGGAAATAAGCTTGATGTGTTTTTCATCTGCTGCACTAAGTTTCCTTGGCCGACCACCGCGTCTACGATCCTCAACGTTGCCCGTTTCTTTGTGCTTTTTCAAAAGAGCTTGAACAGGCACATCTTGAAACACCAGTCTGCTTTGAAATATTTGTCTAGGAGAGGCCTTGCTGATGCAGTATTACTACCTATATACTATAATTGGTTGATCATACACCTGACTACAATCCTACAAAATTCCTGACTTTTTGCAAGTACCTATAAGAATTGATAGCTGGTTTGAAGGAAAAGGGTAGTAACACCAAATATTGATGTGATTTAGATTTTTCTTTTGTTCGTTCACTTTATTTTTATCAATTTACAAAATGCAAACAATCATTATTTATATTTTTGAAAGCATTCTTAGTTTACAGCATTTTTTCACACCTGCCTAAGACTTTTGCAGAGTATATATATAATTCACTGGTACTGTTATAGTATTTTGAGATATTGGGGGGAGGATTTTGCACTTTTTCTTTTAGTCAAGGGGAGGGTCAAAAGAAAATATTAATAACGCCTTGGAGGGTCTTTAAGGCCCTCTCCCCACCCCAATCATTTTAGTACAGTTATTCAGAAAAAAATACCTAACTGAAGAGGTCTTAGAGACTTGTGATAGGCATTTGACACTTTATAGACTAAACCAGTGATTCCAAGCCTGTGAGTCAGGGCAAAGATAAATCTAATCACACAAGATGATAGATAGAAATTATAAGAAAAGAAAAATAATAATTCCAGACCAAAACCTGTGATGAGGAGTAAAACACTGAGGATGGAGCATCCTGGTAGAACAGAGGAGAACCACTAGACTGAACAATAAATCAATTTATCAATCAAAACAAAAAAATGTTGCAGCCTTAATGCACACACAGACACAACATCCTGTTTTATAATGCTGTTTATTCTCACAATTGATTACATTGATAAAGTGTACAAATCAGTGAGCAGCAAACAGAAGCCAACACATCCATCTGTGGGAAAGGTATGTGTGTTTTTTGTTGTTTGTGTGTGAGCTTGACAGAGACGCTGGGAGTCCTCCTCCTCCTCCTCCTCAGTGGACTCCCAGCTCTCAGTGCACTGTACAAGGTAAAGATATATTCCTTTATCTGCCTTTTTTTGAAGCAAAGCGGAGCTTGTTGTAGCATTGTGACTTAACCAGGGACTGAGACAATGAAAGAGTCAAGAGACTGTACTTGCCCCAACTAATAAAATCAGTATATACCTTTATAAAATAGAATAAATAAAATAAAAAATATTTCTGTTCAGTACATACAGTCGTTCTTTTAACCATCCAAGGGCATGCAAGGCTTTTCACGACTTTCCATATCTCGAGATCAAAAGAATGCATAGATAATTTGCTCAGTTAAATTCAGTATCAACGTAGTTGACAACTGTAACAATTTCCAATCACCTCTCCTTGTTTCATTATTTGCTCTCGTATTTTTCTTATCTACAACCATGTATATCAGTATTTTACACTTTGGCCATTTGGTGAGTTCTCAAAAAAAGGCATTTCATTACAAGAAAATAACAGAAAACTTCAACAGACATTTAAAATGAAAAGATAGCTTATAACAATGATTAATGCCAAACGTTACATTAAATTGGTATTATGTACACACACATTTTGTCATCTCATTCACATTTCAACATCCTTGTGACAAAAGCAGGTGACGTGGCTGAATTTTCTCATCAGAATCTCTGTGGAGTTCAAAAGCTCGGTGCAGGACATGGAGACAAGACCCACTTACAGATGTAACACTGTGACCATTCGCTATGGCCCTCCTTTAGAAACTGCTGCTACGCCTGTCAAGCTTTACTTTCTCACATGCATGCAGTTTACAATAAAAGTGGCAAATTAACCACTCCAATAAAAATAATGGTTCTTGATTTAACACAAAAGTAACCAAAAGCAGCTTCTGGTTTTAACCGGTGACCATCAATTGTGGCCATATTATGCTCATTTTCAGGTTCATAATTGTAATTTGAGATTGTATCAGAATAGGTTTACATGGTTTAATTTTCAAAAAACATATTTTTGTTGTACTGCACATTGCTGCAGCTCCTCTTTTCACCCTGTGTCAGGTCTCTGTTGTAGCTACAGAGTGAGACCTTGCAACTTCTGTAACATCTTTGTTGTCAGTCGCACATGCCCAGTAGCTAGGTAAGGATCACATGAGCTAGCTAGGTGTTTCTGCAACTTCGGCCTGTACAAGGTAGGATTAGCCGGGAGACTTCTTCTAAATGAGGGCGCACTTCCAACTTTGCGTGGAATACCTGCAGAACAGGGACATGTAAGTAGTTCTATACAATTTATTTTGTAGATTAGGGTGAATTCGTGTGTGTTGTAGCAGTGTTTTGCCATTGAGAACGAGCTAGCATGTTAGCGCTAGCATGCTAATGGTTAGCCCCCTAGGCCCTTGTCTCGGCTAGTTACGTAGAAAGTAGGGCTGTCAAAATAACGCGTTCATTTTTTTTTTTTTTAAATTAATGCAGATTAATCAATTCCATATTGACGTTTGCATACAGACGAAAATCTGGTGCCACTGATATGTCTGCGCTTCTCTCTGATGCTCTGAAACAGACGTTACAGGAAACACAAACCCTGCTGCATGTGATGCTAGTTAACACAATACTCAACAGCAACTAACGTTAGCCTACCGCTAGCTAATAGCTGGATTAAACACAGTTACAATACTGACAGCTAACGCTAAACGGTGTAAAGTTTGACTGTGTTTTACTGTAGAGGATTCAACACCGGGATGTAACAATCTGCAGCTGCTGTCCAACACAGCCGGTGCGTTCAATGAAACTGGTAAACTACAGCCTTGTGGTGCATTTGAAGTTAATGTAAATGTCCTTTTCCTATCTGGTTGTTGTTTTTGTCGTTCAACAGCAATTTACTAGTGAAATAAGTTATTGTTATACATTATTATTAAATCATTTAATTTTGACCATATGGCCTTAGCAATAAACAATGTCACCAACTGTTGTTTAGTACCCTTTTTTTTCTTTTCTTTTTTTACTTTCTTAAAAAGTATCGGTTCAGGCACTGTTAATTATGTATGCAATTAATTTCGATTAATTAATCACAGAGTATGTAATTAATTAGATTACATTTTTTAAATCGATTGACAGCCCTAGTAGAAAGCCGTGCAGATTTCACCCGGAGACTGAAGGCAGGACACATTCAGAAACACGTATCTCACTCAAAACAGCATGGATGTTTTTTTTTTTTTTCAAAGTTCGTATACGTGTGGAAGCACCAGAGACACAAAATAACACCCCAAATCCCAGAAAAAGTTTTTTTCATAATATGGGCACTTTAACAATGGGGCGACCTCTAGCTCACACAGTATAGTGTGAGCCCCATGTAGGCTGAGTCCTCAGCAGCGACAGTGGGTTTGAATCCTACCCACAGCCCTTTGCTGCATGCCGTCCCCCCACTCTCTGTCTCGACCTTCCCGTCTTCAAGCAGTCCTGTCAATAAAGGCCATGAAAGCCCAAAAAAAATCATCTTTAAAATTAAGCTAACGATAGCTCCAGGAGTTGGTTAAAAACACTGTCTCTGGCTGACTTTCAAAAGTGTTGAATAAACACTTGATGGCTGCATACACATCATGCTAATGGAAATAAAGGAACTGTGTTCTGGTATTGCAGTGTAGCACTAATTAGTAATTATTGTCATTTGTTAACATAGCCCTGTTTGGCTGCTTAGCTTGCATACTGTACTTAGACAACCAGGACAGAAATTAGATTGCTTTTTTGATCATATTTTCAAACACAATGTCTTCAGGCTTTTAGGAAGAGGACTAACTAATGTGTTTGATCATAACGCTTGGCTGGGGTTGCGAGTGTAAATTTCCTTAAATCCAATAACAAACAGAACAGAGATACTAACAGTATTCCTTAACTCTAATAAAGTGGGGGACAGTGGGGAATTCTACACAGAGATATTATGTAAAGGAGAATTCTGGTCAATTTCAACACGTAGCTCTGTTTGGAAATGTGGAGTGCTGTCAGTAGCAAGAAAAACAAACAATCGGTGCTGCCTACACCGAGTTATCCCCCTGCTAGCGTTAGCACTCAACAGGCTTAAACAGGGCAAGTTTTAAACGTGTTTTTAAGCCTCTAAACATGTTTGAAATGTCATTACAAGTGCCTATCCATGTGCAGTTATTCCTTCCGAGGGAACACAGCAAATTTGACTGGAATATTGGATTGTATGAGTTCGACAATCGACTAGTGTGGACTTGACCGAAAAACAGGAAATAAACAGAGGTATGTGCACTGGCTGGATTAACACAATTTGTACGCCTTTCTGTCACATCTACTGCAGTCAGATTCGCTGTGTTCCCTCGGAAGGAATCACTGCACATGGGTAGGCACTTGTAATGACATTTCGAGGCTAAAAACACGTTTAAAACGTGCCCTGTTTAAGCCTGTTGGGTGCTAACGCTAGCAGGGGGATAACACGGTGTAGGCAGCACCGATTGTTTGTTTTTTTTCTACTGCCAGCACTCCAAATTTCCAAACAGAGCTACGTGTTGAAATTGACCGGAATTCTCCTTTAATGTTGTTGTTTTTACGCAACCTGTAAACCCACAAAATATCATTAGCTATCTTCAGGGAGCTAGTTAGCCCAATATGCTAACCAAAGCTAATCAATTAGAGCATCGCTAAAATTAGAGCAGACAAACACAGTTTAATCAACTGTTTCATTTATGCTCATGTTATTGGTTTTGTAAAGGCGAAAAAGACACAACCCTCTAAACTATTCATTGAGTATTGGTCTTCTTACAGCCCCTTACACAATCCAAACGCTTGACAGGCTGGCCATGCCTTGTTACGGTTCCTAAACTGTGATTAGACATTCGCTGTATGATAGAGGGGTTTAGCAAACGGTCAATTATAAAGGTTCGGTGTTAATCTGCTGCCCTACATCCAAGAGAATGGACACGGGGCAAAATGTGTGTATGATTTTAGTTGCAATAAACTTCAAGACTTCTTTAGTTATAACCATACATCCAAACTTGTCAGATACGGGATAATAAGGAGCTAGCAATGTTGAATTGAGATTTGTGTGAGGAAACTGCAAGTGATCTTGTGGCACTGACAAAAACAGATGTACAGTAAGGAGTGGGCAACGGAGAAAAAAAAACGCATTCAAGTGAACAGAACCCTGGAGACAGATAGATAGCCCAGGAAAGTCCTGTTAGTTTAATTCAACATGTCTCTCTGTTGGCTTTCATCTCAAAAAACAGCCGAGGCTGGAGATAAAACCCGTCTCTGTCCTTCTCTCCTCCTCACAGGTCAGATCTCAGCTGCCACCATACCCAGGTTCAAAAACATTCCTCCAGATATCTTCTTTGTATGATTCCTCCAGCCTTTGTGTTGCCAGCCCCCTTTAATTAGTGGACATGAAGTCTCTGAGGACTGATACTGACGTGGGATTTAAAGGAATAGTCGGTCAAATTTTCCTCCAGCATGTGTATCGCAGAGCAGCAGCAGCATGCCGATGTGTCCTGTGTTTGGAGCAGCAGGCTGGTGCTGTTTCCCAGAGAGGGAGGGGTAACACTGTCCATCCCTGCATCTCTTCCTCCATTATGGCAATCGTCTGTCGTTTTCCAAGGGATAATGAAGGAGTAAAAACAACAAGTAAAAAGAAGTATATGAGGACTGTTTCAGGTGAAAGGTCACCGCTCGTTTAGACCCTTCAGGCTGATTCTTGCACAGTTGACAGAAATAAGAAGACAAAAAAAAACAAAAAAAACAATGTGGCTTCGGATTTCTCACCCCTTCTGTAAGCAGCAGCAGTGTATTGATAATGTCTAGAATGATTCACCTTTATATAAACAGTTCATGCAGGATCAGTTGAACAGGTTAGAGTGTGTAGACTGACGACCAAATCCCTTTAGTCTTTAGCAGCTTCCTTCTTTCATTCATTACAAACTGATTTGGAAATCAGACGCGATGGCTTTGATGATTCCTTCCTTCCACTTCACGTTACAGTCTACAGAGGACAATGAGAAAGAGGGGCAGAGGGGGAAAAGCCACTACAGACTAACAGGACAACCAGGTGAATGACAGGGGGTGTGGCCGGGTGTGCACGGTCATGCTGGCAGCACAGACACAGATACAGATACAATTAGAGCGAGGAGAGATCAGCAGTATTGGCAGCAATGAGCTCGCTCATCACACGTGCTGTGCTGGGAGAAGCACTTCCTACTTATTTAGCTTTTGCTCTCCTTTCCTCTCCTTCTCTGTGCTGAGGGGGGTGAGAGTTACTTCTATGTACACGAGCACTACTCAGTTGTTTCTCAGTGGTTGTTCCTTCTTGATGCGGGATTAGAGTCTTTATTCCTCTGTTATTTTGAGGAAACAGATTTGAATTTCAGCTCTAGAGCTGATGAACTCTCGAGGTGAAATTCCAATTTGAGTCCAGAAATGTAAAGGAATTATGACAAACCCTGGGGCTTTGTTGTGTATCCAAGTTTACTGGGATCTGTGGTGGCGACAGGTTTTGGCAGCGATGCGACAAGTTACCATGGTGACTGGTTGTGGCAGGGAGTCGATAGCGCTCAACCACGGTTACTGTGGCAACTCGGTGACGGGTCTCTTTTGTTTGAGGGTGTCGATGAGAGACAGGACGCCTCTCTTCACACTGGTCGATACCCGACGGGACACCGAGTCCCCGGGGGGCGACGTGCCGCAGGCCTTCTGGGAGGGGGGTCGAGCCACCAAACACTTCTGATACCGCAGCTGATGGAGAGAGGGAGGAAGAAAGAGAGGAACTTATTGTAAATAATAGAGAGTTACAGCTGCTGAGTTTACGACTGTGGAGATGAGAGAGAGAGAGAGAGAGAGAGAGAGAGAGAGAGAGAGAGAGAGAGAGAGAGAGAGAGAGAGAGAGAGAGAGAGAAAGAAAGAAAGAAAGAAAGAAAGAAAGAGAGAAAGAGAGAGAGAGAAAGAAAGAAGAAAGAAAGAAAGAAAGAAAGAAAGAAAGAAAGAAAAGCTGGACTGGTGCAGGCTGCTAGCTGTGATCAATAGTAATGACTGATGATTCTTGTCACCATGAAGGTTTAGTGTGTGTGTGTGTGTGTGTGTCCATATATCCAAAGTTCTGATGTGTGATCAATAGCCCAGCTGACTAATCTTGTGACTCACCCCCAGCAGAGAGGGCAGAGGAAGATGAGTAATAGGCTGCATTAAAGCAGAAAGACCACAGAGGGCATTCTGGGTTGGGATTATGGACATTATAATGGTAAAATAAAATCATTGTAAAAGGTATTATGAGTTTATTACAGTGGTTATTAATTCAATGTACATGTTTCCTCTTTAAAACCTTTCCTGCAAAAGCAGTAAACAATGTGCAACACAATATTAAACAACTTTCAAATCTAAAACTTTAGGTGGCTTCTCTTGATTTGAATGCATGTTTTACACCAACAGTGTTTTGACCTCTGTTGTCATAACAACCTGAATGGAGCATATGGATTGGACAGTAAAACAACCATCTGTCAACTCAAACTAAACTACAGGCAAGGACTCTCAGGAAGAGAGGTTCTGAATGCCTTTGCCTGTCTGTGCTTTAAGTGACGATGCCCTTAGTTTAAATAGCATTTACAATATGCAAGCACTTTGCATTTGATCAATTAGGACTGAAGGAACCCTTTTTCATAAAACCAGCTGGTTTTAATAAAGTTATGTGTATAGAATAAAGTAATTGGTTTGCCGTCTTGTGTTTTATGGTTGAATGTTCTGAGGATTTTTTTGAGTTCTGTGTGCAAACAAGTCCTAAATGATGCATTCTGTAAGTATAGCTGAAGAAAAAGGTGTTGTTGCTACTTACCATGAAAATGTCATTTTTAAGTACTTTCTAATAACCCTACCGTCTCAAGCATTTAGCGTGTAGCATTCATGGTTATGTTACAATTGCACACACTTGATTTCCTACAATCTAACTGCCAACTCCAGACTACAAATTGTAATTTGACATTTGAGCATGCATGTACGTGCTCTGGGAGAGATTCCTTTATTTATTTATTTCTCAGAGTTGGCTCAGTGTATTCCAGTCGTGTTGTCAGCGCTGTGTTCTTGCTCAGTGACTCACCATACAAGCGGCCTGTACAGCCTCCGACACATTCCCAGCGTTGGGCTCACACCAGAAGATGTGACAGTCAAAACGATGGCCGCCGGCATCCATGATGAAGGCAAATGTGTGCACGTTCCGCCCAACGCCCATGAAAGACAGGAATCGAACACGACACTCCACCAGCACTTCCTCTTCGTCCTGGTCAGAGACATCGGTGTGTGAGATTAATAAATAAGTCATAAACATGTGGAGGACATATTTAACTGTCCTTCTTAAACAGGGACATCATAGAAAGACATCATAAAAACAAATCATTGAAGGAATTCATTTATTCATATGTTCATACAGGGGAGCTGCCCAGTAAAACTTTAGCCTTCTAATAAACAGGTCCACTGGAGCAACTGGGCTTTAGGTGCCTTTGATGACAGCCATAACTTCTTTAAATAACAAAAAAGGACATTTTATATCATCTGCATGGTTGAATGCTGTTAAGACTTAACATGCAGATTTAATGTGATGGGATGTTTGTCTCATTGCTCTGGGTGGCCGCTTGCTACATATCTGGTTGACAATGTGAGTAAAGTCTGTTTAATCAAGAGCACATTTTCCGCGTTTTTTTGTAGTGTCATACATTAGAATCAACCGTAAAGTGCCAGTAGCGGATACAGTTTAAACTGTGGTGACTGCTGAAGGAAAGCATTGACAGGCTCGATAAAATGCTCTGCACCAGACATAATGAAGTATGTATCTGAGTCACGTCAAGCCTTAGATTCCTGTCAGTTCTGTAATAAAGTCATAGTCTGTACTAAAGGTCAACTGCTGTATTTTGCACATTGTATTAGTTAACTAAAGGTACGTTCTCTAAACACGGGGGTGAGACAACCTCACCACCTGCCCTTTGGATGTTTCGCCATCTTTGTTGTCAATTACGTCCCACTGCCATAGAGTGCAAGAATGTTTTGAACTTGTAAACTTCAGCTTTAAAAAAATTGTGGTTGTTTTCCCATAATGCTAACCTCTCCCACTTTTTGTCTGTGTGTATGGAGTTTGTTTTACCATATTACATTTTTCCATACAGAAAACTAAAAGAAAAAGAAAACCAGGGAAAGTTAGTAGTTTGGCTACGGCAGATGTGTGTCTCACCTCGTCTTTGCTGATGGTGACAGTAGCATCTGCCACATTGAGGGCTACCGGGGTCCAGTCCTCTCTGTTGGAAGAACCGATTAGACTGTCTATAGCACCGTTCAGTATGTCCATGCCTGGAGAAGAGCATGTTAAAAACAAACAAACAAACATTAAAATCATACCTAAAGTTAGGCTATCAACATTAACACCAACCATGTGCTTTGCGTCTCATTCCAGTTTGTACACAGTATTGTGTGTGTGTGTGTGTGTGTGTGTGTGTGTGTGTGTGTGTGTGTGTGTGTGTGTGTGTGTGTGTGTGTGTGTGTGTGTGTGTGAGTGTGTGAGAGAGACTAACCTATTGGTCTGGCCACAGGCAGCATCCCAAGGTAAAGCACCTGAAACTTCTGAACCAGCTCCGTCTTTGGTGTGGGGAACTCTGCTGGGAAGAAGCCACACACACGTTATAGATCCTCAGAATAATAAATATTTAACTACATGTAAACAACTAACAGAGGGTTCCCACGTGTAGCCTGCAGAGTAAATATCTGGATACTGACCATTTTCATGATGGCTTCTATTAAATCTAAATGTCACAACTTTTCTAGATGCACTGTGAAAGATTTTAACAAGGCTTGTGACTGAACAATGTGATGAATATGATGATAAGTCATTCTGGTTTGTTTAGTTTCCCCAAGTGTGACAGATGCTGACAACAGCATTTTTTTTTAAGAAACAGCTATATATGTTTTAGCCTTCCTATCTCTTCAACACTGCTCTCCTGCATTGTTTTCTGCAAGTACAACAAAGCTTGTCTAGCTGCCACCAACATCTCTTGGCTGGCTACTTCCCCCCCATCTGTCCGGCTATTAAAAATGTGAGGAGCTCCCTCCACATCTTCTTTGTCAATTTGAAATGATGAACCCTAGCACATTACGCTGTGCATGGTACCATCAACCCCTAAATCTGTAAATTAAAAACTGGTAAAAGGAGCAATGTTTTTACATGTGGGTCTCTATTTTGTTTACTACTCGACAGTTGGCAGTGATAACGCACAAAAGCGAAGTTGCAATGAGCTAAAGCCAAGAAACAACAAGACTGTAAGTGAATAAATATGGATGTAAACGATGCAGGATTAAAACAAAATAATAATCGGCTTTGTGAAAATTTTATGAAGAAATAAAATGCATTCAAAACATTTGTCAGAAAACTCCACAGGGCACCTTTAAGGCCCACACTTACTCACAGTGATGTTTGTCAATCTTTTGAAATATACCGACTGATTTTAATGGCTCCGAAATCAAACTGCCTTGATGCTTAAGATCCTAGCTTGTCTCGACTTTGGAGCAGAGGACATTGTGAGGATAACACAGACTTTCTGCTCTTACAAATGACCAGTTTAAATGCATGCAGTGTGCCAAAGAAGTGATGACTGCCATGTGTCTATTGATGCATGACACCACTTGTCGCATTCACTATCTCTCACACACACACACTTTATATGAAGCCTACCTTGTAAAGGGAGATCTAGTCCTGCCTGCATCCTGTCCTGGAGAGAGCCTGCCATTGCTTTGGCATTCTTTCGCTCTGTCATTATCTAGAGAGAGAGAGAGAGAGAGAGAGAGAGAGAGAGAGAGAGAGAGAGAGAGAGAGAGAGAGAGAGAGAGAGAGAGAGAGAGGAGCAAAAGCAGATACAGAAGTATGAGGAAATGGCGTGTATACCGTGGCAGAGACACAGGGGAGGAGGGTGAAGAGAAAATGAGAAAAAAATATGTGAAAGAGGATGAGGGAGGAAAAAAAAAAAGATGAAAGAGTCAACACAAAAGAGCTCAGGAAAACATCGAGCAGTTTCATCCCTGATACTGTCATGCTGTCTACTCATTTCACCTAGGGAGCGTGCGCGCGCGCGCGCGCGCACGCACGCACACACACACACACACACACACACACTTTTCCAAACTACGGTAAAAGTTTTCCTGCAGTGAAACTAACTGGGAGAAACACGTATGCACAAACACAAAAACAGCCAAAATCATTCAGACACACACCTGGAAATACCACAAACAAAGCAAATCTGCTGTGACCAAGTCACCCCTTTTACTTATTTATGCTTTTGTGTGTGAAATTCTGTATTAATCAGACTCCATGTCCATTAATTATATATACTGTATTTTGACGGTAAAATATGACGGTTAGTATTTGCATGAAGGATGAGAAGAAGGACAAATGGCTTCTTCTCCACCTTTTTCCTCTAACAAATGACAATTCAGGGACACACTGTTCAAGTCAATGGTCATAACAACCTTTTCTAATGCAGTATAGAATTGAACTTGACACCAAATTACGAGTCTACATAAATAAATAAAGAATTAAAGATCTTCACCGACATTAAATGTATAAAGCTATAAATGTGTTTAATTGGGAACAAAATGAAAGTCCATTAATTCCAAGCGAGTTCAGTAATCTTGTTTTGGGACTTTTTGAGTACGGCAGATACTCTGTGCAAAGATTAAAATGTGTACCTAGATTAAGTAATAGTAAATATGATTAAACAATACAAGCAGCACTCTTAATGCTAGACATTTTTAATGTATTATTTCTCAGGTACCACAACTACTGGTGCTTGAGTAAATGTTATGAAATAGTATAGGAGCCACTTTCTTATTATTCAGAGGTGTTTCTGTTAAAGATACAGTAGGTAAGACTTATAAAACTAACTTTCTGTCATGTTTGCTGAAACTGACCCTATGTTCCAGTAGAACTACATGAAGCAGGTCATTTAAAAACATATCCGGCTCCTCTGGCACCACCTACAGCCTGTAATGCGATTTGCAAAAGTCCACAGCTCCCTGTTCAGATGCGCCAATAATGGCCAGGGGGGGGTGTCTTAACTGCGTGTCAATCACTGCTCATGCACATGCATTCATTCTCCCTTGTGGGGGGAGGGGCTTAGGAGACCGTTTTGGGCTTTAGCAGAAAGGGGGGAGGGACTGAGAAGTTGTCGATGTTCAAATTCTTTGGCTAAAGCCTGGATCTTCACAATCCTACCTACAGCACCTTTAAGTTTGTTTGTAAAAAGAATGTAAAATGACCATCAACCTCCCTGTTGAGTGGAAACATTATTTCAACAAATTTGAGCTACATTTGAGTCTATTTGCCAAATCCAAACTTGGCCTTGTGCCTCCACCCCCCACTCCCGCCTGAACCACTTACCCGGGAGCAGATCTCATGCAGGCTTGTGGCGATGGCTTTGGCTGGCGTGTCACAGCGGAACACATGACATTTTAGGATCCTGGTGTTTTTATCCCGCGCCACATATGCAAAGTCCCTGGGAAAGAGGAAAACACAGGGTCAATAAAGACATACAGACGGGAGATGAAGATGAGAAAAGGGTTTGTTGGGCTAGTTTCAGTACTACTCAGAGACAAAAACAATCTGTAGAATGTGTGTGTGTGTGTGTGTGTGTGTGTGTGTGTGTGTGTGTGTGTGCGTGCGTACATTCAGGGTTTGAGACTGAGCTATTGGAGACAGATGAGAGATGAACTGACCTTTACCAGTCTGATGAATACAGGAGGACACACACACACACACACACACACACACACACACACACACACACACACACACACACACACACACACACACACACACACACACACAGGTCGATGGACACTAGAGATCAATAGAGCAGTGTGATGCAAGAGGGAATTAAATGAGTGACAGCAGGGAAGACCTTTTTCCTGGGGCCAGTGGAGCGCAAAACTATGTATGACCACTGAATAGAAGGAATGAAAAGAAGAAGGGAAAAGAGACTGAGGGAGAGAGGAATGAATATGTAGCTGCAACAAATTAAACCACTACAGCACACACGCGTTGATTTACATCATTCACATAAAACCAATTTAAAAAAACTTCCTTCAAGCTGTGTGCTTCAATATGCCGTGCAATAGGAAACACGGGCCTGAGGGTTAACAAGATTTCTGAGCCCAGCCCCTCACGGAAAACTCTCCTGAAAAGATTCCCATTTGTGTGTGCGTGCGTATGTATTTATACTTTAAAAAAGAGAGCTTGTAGACAGACAAGGACAGAGGAGGTAACCTTCCACTTCTTACATATGTGGGTGTGCGTGCACAATGCTACAGTACGTCAAGAGCCACTTTAAAAGACGAGAAAAATGAGACTCAGAGGAAATTAAACAATAAAGGAATGGCGGAGATGATGGAGAGATACTGTGGGAGGGATGAAAGGAAGGAATGTGTTTACCTCTCTCTGTGTCCAAGGAAGCAAGGGAGGAAAGGAAGCCAGTTATTAGAAATAAAAGAGGATAAAAAAATCTTCAAACCAGCCCCCTACTAGGGGACATGAGGCAAAGATGTGGCAAACAGGCACTCATACACACACACACACACACTATAACACAATAAGTTACATATTCGGTCGCCATCTTTGCTCTGACAGTACTTCCCACAAAAAAAGCTTCAAGAGCAGTGCAGAAAATGCGTGTGTGTGTGTGTGTGTGTGTGTGTGTGTGTGTGTGTGTGTGTGTGTGTGTGCGTGTGGGTTGAATGGGTGTAGCACAGGTCAAAGCAGCAATGCAGGTCATACATAACCTCAAAGTAGAATATGAATAAGGTATGAAGGAAAAGAGAGGAATAGCAGGACAGAGAGATGTTCTGGATGAGCACAATTAGCTTTAATTGGTTGCTGCTGGTTTGTGTTTCCTAAAACAAATAAAAGAAATTGTCTGTGAGTTTCTAAAAGCCACATAAAAAAGAAGTACCCGAGAGGGGAGTGAGTAAGAGTAAGGAATTCATGAGAGAAAAGTGAAATACTGGGAGAGTAAATTGGAAGTGAACTGCAACAATGTACATGATAAAGATAAAAGTCAGAAGAAAAGAGAGGGAGAGGGAGAGAGAGAGGGGGGTTGGGGGGAGTAATATCTCATTTTGAATATAATCTTATCATCATGCCGATGCCCCTGAAAATGTCAAGGTTGCTGTGAGAATCTGTAATCTCTATGACGATAATGAGTTTCATGGCACATGGAGAGAGGGGGAGGCATTGGGGTACCATTCCTATACTGACACAACCACTCCAATCTTTCACAGGGATCTACTATTGTGTGTGACGGAGAGAGTGATAAAGGGAAAATCCTTACTCCAACCAGGTTAAACCAAACAGTCCAACAACCCATAAATAAATTAAAAAACGTGGGCAAAGATGTGCAGCAAATTACTGCATACAGCTACTGCTATTTTTGCATTCACATCTGAAGTATCTGAAATATAAACTGTCGAGTGGACTTTGGATGCACATTTCCCACGATGAATAAAGCTGTTTTAGTCATGAAGTGCTGCACATTTCATTGTTTGGAGCTTCTCAGCATTGCAAATAAATACTTTTACTAACACAAGATTCAGATTAACATATATGACTCACTTTATTACATAGTCTCTTTGTAATTATTAAAAGCAAACCATAACACACGCACCCACATCTGATTTTTACACACCTGTAAAATTGTGACATGCACACCTCACACTGGCTGTACAAATCGACCCACTGCTCAGCAACATCCCCTACAGACTGAGGCCTGATCATTCAGCTTATCTTTCTTTTTCTGCTACTTTATAATAAAACAAAACAGCAGAAGTGATGGTTCCAAAAGATACCTGAGTAGATGTAAATGAATATAAATATACTCACAGCTGTTTCTTTTCCTATTTTGGCAGGTAATCCTGCAACAGGGCCGTCTGTAGACACTCACATCATCTATTCTTGGTGATACTGCAGGCGTGCACACACTCCTCAACCTGTCCGCTCCACACCCAGTGAGCACTAACTATACCTCCCCCTCTGGCAGCTTCATCCCCCTCTCTTCTGCCAAAACCCATCTCTCCTCCCCTCTTTCCAACTACCTCCTCCTCCTCCTCCTCCTCCTCCTCCTCCCTGTGCTGCAGCTGAGGTATTCCCACTGCTCTGACTATACTGCTATATGTAGATGTGGCTGGTAGAAATATACTCGGAAAACACACGTTCCTTTTATCTGACAGGGTGATCTCATACATATACTGTAACACACGCCACTGCGTGTGTGTGTGTGTGTGTGTGTAGAATTCTGCAGTTCTGCATATGCCTAGAGAGCTTTTAGCCTAGCCTCTTTCCCTGAGTGCACTCCTTGCTTTTGTGTGTGTGTGTGTGTGTGTGTGTGTGTGTGTGTGTGTGTGTGTGTGTGTGTGTGTGTACACATGTGCCAGATCTACGGTGGCCGACAGGGGCAAACGCCCTGCAACTTAAGAAAACACACCCAAATAGACAAAACACAAGCAAATTAAGAAAACATCTTAATTAATTTGACAACACATGCGCAGCATTCAGCAAACGCGCTGCAAATGCACACAACACAACCAAAAAGCGCTCTGCCTTTTTATTAGAGAGTCGGGTATGGCTGCAGCCTGGAGAACTCCATAGACTGTATATTAAATTCATATTATTATTATTATTAATAACATAATATATTAATGATATACAGTCTATGCTCCCGTCTCATGCCCTCCCGGCTGGTGTGCCGTCCCCGAGCTTCGACTTTTCAAAATAAAAGCTCGCGTCTGGTCCCTATGTCTTCGTACTTTGGTGATTTGGATGTTTTTGAACTAAAGAGTACAGCAATCATGCCAATAAATACAATAACTTTTTCAGCAGATGTCTTACTTACAACACGATGGAGTTAGCAAAGCAGTTTTGTTTTTATATGTGCGACGGGATTTATTCAGTTTGATAAATCCCACGGTAAATTGTCTGGTTTACTATACAGGGAGGGACTATAAATCCTGTCTGTTTTTTGTATTTCAAGAGCGAATTGCTCCACAATATGAATACAGATTGATCACTTATTTTGTTGGTAACCGTTGTTGTATAATCACAAGATTACACTTGAGGAGGCCTATACTTCAGTAATGCGTCTTTCGGACCTCGAAATTAAACCCTCTCATGTGATATGGCTTAAACAAACGTCAACGTTAAACGCTGATGCAGTTTTAAATGTTTTATTACCACGAGTTTACAGACATCTATGCTGATTGAGTATCACCTGTGACCTGAGCCGAGACACACCCACCAACGAGAAAAAACATATCCACTTAGCTGCTCCCTCTAGAGGTCTGGAGAACTTCCGTTGTGTAATCTGGATGCTGCGTTTTTTTTTGTTGCATTTGTTTTCTGGGTTTGTGTGCTTTTCTTTTTGCATCGTTTCATATTTGCAGTGCGTTTATGTATTTGGTTGTGTTGTGTGCATTTGCAGCGCGTTTGCTGAATGCTGCACATGTGTTGTCAAATTAATGAAGATGTTTTCTTAATTTGCTTGTGTTTTGTCGATTTGTGTGTGTTTTCTTATGTTGCAGGGCGTTAGCCCCTGTCAGCCACCGTACAGATCGTATTATACAGCAGCTACCGACCTCTCCAGTCCACATCACCCGGCTGTGCCTACATTTGATTTCTTCTCATGCATGCAGCAGCGCAGAGCGCCCTTTACTGGTCGCCCAGCAGCACCACAACACTGTGTTTGTGAATTTGTCTTTGAGCTAAGCTGAGGTGAAAGCAAGGGACAAATAGTCAGGTGGGATTTGTGGTGAAACAGAATAAAGGCCATTCTCACTCTCATCCTCTCCTTAGTACTGATGAATTAATCTTTCATTAGCATCCCTTCATCATCAATCATTAACTCCTCTCTCAGCTCTGCCTGTCACCACACCACACCAGTCTGCTGCCCTCAATTGTTACCCTGACCTTCTACTGAGTGTGTGTGATGTACCATTGACTTCATTTACATTAGGGACTAGTCGATAAATAATAATAATCAATTAAAGTACTTAAACCTAAACAACAAAAGCCTCAATGATTCATCACCCAGATGACTAGTTAATACCACTCTCAGAACATTTACACTACAGAAATGCTGAAGATGATTTAGAGCATGGCATGCATTCTGAGAAAACCACAACGTGACATCTCACACACTGACGATAAATCGTGAAGACAAGCAAAGGAGGATTATTCAATATTTAAAGAAAAAAAAAAAAGCAGTGGTTGCCATGATGACTAACCTGCCATTGTCCCGGCCAACACCCCAGACCCGGATACTTGCGATTGGCTGAGAGTGAAGCACACTGCGGTCCATGGGGTCGACCAGGTTCAACATATTATTCTCCAGCACCAGGTACATATCCTTCCCCTGAAAACACACACACACACACACACACACACACACACACACACACACACACACACTCTTCAGATCTCGTCACAAAAAAATGCAATGCTTATTTCCTGCAGCTCAAGACATTGCAAAAAATAGTAATTTAAAGGTCAGGTGCTTTATTTTACTTGCCTAAGTACATTTGCCTGTGTGTGCATGTGTGGTGTGCAGTGTGTGTGTGTGTGTGTCTCTAAATAAATGATCAAACCTTAAAAAGACAGGGGGTGGAAGATGAAAGGTTATTGAAAGAAGGATGAAGCTCTCTCTCTCTCTCTCTCTGTTCTGTCGCTTCACATTAAACACAACCACCGCAGAGAGAGGGAAAGACCTCATAACATTGCTCCACTTTCCTCTCTTATTCTCCTCTCCTCCCTCCATCTTGACATACATTTCAGGAGACTGTTGCCCTGACTAACTTCTGTTGCTCTTTACTTTGCTCCGCCCTTACCTTTTAACTCATCTTCCGGGCTTTCTACAAACACTCCTCTCCTAAAAAACTCGTCACCCTTTATTTCACGGCCAAAACAATACACATGAACACACACACACCTCTCCCCAGATGCCGACAGTGTCTCGGATGTCATTCTTGCAGTAGGACAGCTGTCGGATGCAGTTGTTTACAGCAACACTGCTCTTTCCAGGAGCCAAGTCCTCCTCAGCCATTTCCACCCATCCCAGAGAGCGCACTGCAAAACACTGGAGGACACACCAAGTCATGCTACCGTTACATATACAGCACAGAACTTACAGACATATCACAACTTATTGCACACTGACCAGCAGGTTTTTGTTTTAGGCTTTAATAAGGGTTAATGGTCATTTTTTTTGCCCATTTTTTTCGACGTTGGTTTACAAAGAGTGTGCCCAATCTATCTCCATCTTCTTTGTCCGATTTCGTCTCTAGCTGGTGTTTACTTTGTCCTCGTACACAGATCTTCATTTGTGATCTTGTCTGGCCAATGGGTTTTCAGGATTCTTCTCATGCATCCGTTTATGAAGGTTTGTACTTTGCTGGTTGTGGAATTTGTTATTCTCCAGGTCTCTACTCCATAGAACAGGACTGATTTTACGTTTGAGTTGAAGATTCTTTCTTTTCTTTTAAAAAAAAAAAAAAAAAAAAAAATCTTCCCGACTTTAACACTATTGTGTTTAAAACTTGGGATTTCGAACTGGCAGGATTCTGAGGGTAGAGCTAAACAATTTGAACTCCACAAAGACGAAAACCTAGATAAACAGATACAGACAACATTTTGGTAGATAAAAAGAGACTAAGAGAGGAGAGTCTGTTCTCATCAAGTATTCATTTAAATTCAGGAGTCCACCCAGAAAGTACTTTGCAGATGCAGAGTGCAGAGATCCATGATGAAAGAGGTAAAAGAGGGAAAGACAGACAGCAAATAAAGGGAGTGACTATCACACCAACCAGTGGCATCATGGTTTGTTGTGGGGAAATGGATCAAATGCTCATATCAAACTGATTGAAATATCCATGCACATATACATGCATGAAGTACGTTTGTCTTGTGTGAGTAGTAGTAGGACATATACCTACTGTACTGTTCTTTTTGAAAACACAAACACACAGATGTTGAGCATTACAGAGCAGGACATACAGTAGCATCATGTCATCCGTGTGGGGATGTTTATACTGCTGGCTTAAAGCTAAGCGGAGCTGATGAGTGTGCGGCTCACTTATTCACCCTCTCACACACACACAGGCAATATACAAGGATTAACACACATGTGCAGACATGCACACACACACACACAGTAAGTCCCACAGTGCCGCTCTCTCTGTTGCTAGGAGTCTGGTGAAAGTTGTGTCACAGTTCCAGACCAGCAGGTGGTAGCAGCTACATGTCACACAATGTGTTTCTTTATAAGGAGTTGTAGGTTTTTATACTAACATTTTAATGGCCCCTCTGTGTGTACTACAGTTATCTGTTCAGTTTTCTAGACTTTGATATATAGAAATTGTTGTTGAGTGAGATCTTGTTTGTATTTAACTTCTTTATTTGGTAGAAAAGGGACTGTTCCGATCTTGATACTGCAGTGGGCCATTTGCTGGAAGTGTGTCAGAGTGTGGTATGGACCAGATCCCCTGACTGTAGGTCTGTGTTTGTGTCTGGTATTCATCACAATGTCACTGTTGCTAAGGATTGTGTCTATTTGCCAGACAAACACGCAGAGGGAAACAGACACTAGACTATCGTCTATTCATCAAGCTGAATGTTGACTTTAAACTCTAATCTGCGTTGCTTTTGATCTACTCAGCTATCTGTCGGAACCTTTATAAGATTTCAACCTTTCTGCAATCTTCCTCAGTTTGTGACAGAATGAAATGACTCTGTATCAGATCAGATAAATAATTAATCTATTTTTCTGTTTAATTAGTTGGATTCTAATTTAATTTAACCTTGCGCTAATATTTGCTGGTATCAGCCAAATGGGCATGGCATTCTAATGACTAATATGTTTATTGATTATATCCCTTATTAAAAACTTAAAATGTCTCAATTGAATTTCAGCTTTGAATGTTCCTTGTTAATTAATGCACCAATGTGCAGCATTGAACTGTAGTTCTGAGTCTCACCACTTGGAGGCAGTCTTGTTTAGATATCTCTTCACTCAGATGAAAGCACAGAGGCCACTGTGATCAACATAAGCCTCTTTCCGACTAAGTACGTAGTTACAGGAATGTAGTTATAGGAACAGTCCACTTCTAAACAGTTCTACTAACTACTCTCCCCCAAAACCGGTTTTTCCATTTGCATTCGCACTGGCCAAGTGGCCATAGGAACTGCTATGAGGGATAAGGGAGTGACGCAAGCACGGCAACGGTCTTTATAGCGTCGTCACTTGACATTAGTGCCACATACAACAACAAACCAGCATGGAGGAGGCCATCGGAATGTTCCTGTTGTTCCTTGCCGGCATCCTCATAACGGAGTTCGAACAGCGGCGTTTAAATACTATGGCTGAACACAGAAGATGAAGGCTCCAGCGTAACATGATCCTAATAAATGTTGGAAGAAGACAGAAGAGCAGAGCGCAACAGGCAAACGAAACGACGCGTAAGCTTAACTAGCATTAACAATTAGCTGGTTGAAATGCGTGATGTTTGTCTTATGAGTAATCATACGTAGGCGAATTGCAACAGACAGTGAAGAATATGTACTGTTTGTGTTTCAGACGTTGCTAGGTCTCTAACGGTTCCTATGTGGGAAAAGGAAAAAGACCCTGCCCTGAAGTAGGAGCTGAATTACAGGAACTGCGGTCAGAGGAACTTAATAATCCCCAAATTGGTCCAGTCGGAACACGAGAAAAAAAGGGTTCTAGGAACTGCAAAAATCCCTCCGGTTGGAAAGGGACTATAAACACCAACGGTAAACAACCAGGCTTAGGAAATCAACAGACTAAAACATACAAAAGAGAATAATTTCAAGGCAAAAAGCTATGTGTGCTGGAAATATGGATTATATTCTACAGTGTTTAAAATGTTATATTCATAAATATAAGCATTTTTTTGCAAAAGATAACAATCCATAAATACAGGTATTCTGCCAGCCACTCTAGCATATCTATAGTTTTTTACTGTTTAAATAAAGGCAACACAAAGCGGTCACAATGCAAAAGGCTGCTTGTCTGACACAAAACAAGTCTAAAATGAACTTTTATCTAGCATTTAGAAATTTTAAATGTACTGTACAGATACATTACAATAGCTGCAAGAACATTGTGAATTATGACTTAATCTGCCTTGTGTCTTAAACCACAGATTACAAAAATAGACATGCATTATGCTGGCGTTGCACTGAGGTCAAGTTTAAGAAAAGGATCCTTACCTTTGTTGCTGGGTCACCGTTGACATTGCCAGACTCTTCTTCTTCCACTGTTAGACGGTTCCTAAAAAAAGTTTATATAATGTAGGATGTAGTTATACGATTAGCAGTGTGCTAATATTACCATTGCAACCATCAGCTGCTTTATAAATATGGTTCCTGTCCTGTGTGTGAAAGCTACAGGCAGTCATTACACTAATAGAGAACATGGAGTCATTTCCTGAGTAGAAAAACTAACATCCGGCTTTGTCTGACTAACTCCAACACTGATTAAATACAAGATTAAAGAAACTGACTAGATAAATCTAAGGGAGAGATAGACAGAGATGCAGTTGAGTAGCACAGAGACACAGAGAGAAACAGAGAGCAAAATATGTTTGATAACTTATTGCAACTCTGGTGGCTTGCAAAGGTTCATGCACAGAGATAGTTTGATTTTTGTATCTGCTTGTGTGTGTCTGTCGGGTATTTCACCTTAGCTTGAGTGATGCGTAGCGAAGCGTAGCACCCTCAAACTCCTTCAGACTGGGGTCAGGGTTCACCGTGGCAGCTTGCAGGTCCTGTTGCACACAGGTGACATCATCAGAGTATACAAAATGACACCAAAATAAAACCCACATCTTTGGCCAAAAGGCAACCACCTTAAAGCCTCTTTCACACATGTAACCCGTAGTACTGTCTGCTAACACGGTCTGGGTTTGGCAGTTTTGTCATTCGCACAAGGGTCTCCTATATGAAGTAATAGTATATGTACAGTATATAAGTATATAGTATATGAAAAGTCTGATCCCACAGGACATGACCCCTCCAGAGAGATAAGAGCCTTGTTGTTTATTGTTATAGTTGAGTGGTAAAGCAGTTGAAAGTGATCCAGATGTATTTTAATAACCTTTTACAGTATTAATGCAAGAGGATCTTTCATTCATATTATTTCATGTCCACTAATTGTCTAGGTTTCATTTTCTGACAACATAGCTTGTGAATGCAGTTCTGTGCTTATGTTCTAGAGCTGTGGCAGATGTCCATAAATCTTACCACCACACTGCCCGAGCACCTTAAATAAAAATCTGATTGGCTCCTGTTCTAAAAGCAATATGTAAAACTGCCGGAACATTCACAGGTTACAGGTCATGTGGGAGAGGGACCAAAAAGACACAAGACACTGGAAGAAACCAAATGTAAATCTTTGACCCCATACAGTATATGCCAGCATGCATCCAACTGTGGGCGGAATGGCCTTGCTGGATGGAGAAATGGCGTTGGTGTGTTATGTGTAATGGGGCATGCTGCATCAAGGAAAGAAAGTTAACATATAGCACGTACACGCACACGCACACGCACACACACACACACACACACACACACACACAGATCTGTGCCAGCAGGAAGGAAAGATGACAACATTTTAGCCACATAAGTAAAGAAAGAAACAACCTTTTGAGTGTGTTGCTGCAGCCATATAACAGAGATGTTTTACATATCAGGCGTGACAAAATGCCGGTGCAGATACATATATGTTGAAGCATCAGCCACACATGCTTTTGCGCAGGCGGTGAATTTCTAGCACATATTGCATAATGGCACACACTCAAACAGTGTGTGAGGTCAGACCAAGAAAAAGGCTCATTGACGTTGAGTGCATTATACTTGCCTTCCACACTTCACTATCAATCTTTCCGCCAAAAACACTCCACACCTGTTTCTACATACAGCGTTAAAACACAAACACACGTACACACAAAGTGGTAGGGCAAAGATTGGGGTCAAAGGTGGAAGGGGAGCAAGGGAAGAAGGACAGAAGAAGGCTGTTAGCTAACTAGTTCACCCCACGCCGCGTGCCTGTTGCAATAAGGAGCGACCCAGCAAAACATTTCTTAAATGAAAAGCTGTCAATCAAAATGTTTTCTCAAATGTTTCTTGCTCCTATTGAACAGTCACCTCGCTACTGAGAATCTACTGATTCTTGATTAGTAGAATATAAACAATACAGGACATAGAGTACAGTCATTTGGAAAGTGACACTGTTTTCTGGATGATGGATCTTAATTTTGACAACAAATTCCAATCCAGTTATAGTTAAGTGCAACTATAACCAAGATTTTTTTTTTTTTAAAGCAACTAAAAAAGAAGTACCAGTAAAGACAAAATATCAAAATATATCAAAAGTCAATAATTAAAAAAATACAAGAATACAATAGTATGTCAATTTTAAAGATAAACATGTAATGGGACTTAGTTTGACGTTATAAACGTATAGCACTTTAGCCTCAGTGTTTGGTATGTTGCACACAATATTATTACACAAAAAACTGCCTTTGTCCATGAATGCAAACAAAATACTGTGAGGTTATAAGTCTTTTATTGTCTCCTGTGTGCGCTGGTTAACCGAGCCAAACCAAATGAAAACATGTCACTGTCCAAATACTTACTGACTGCACTGTATGTGATACAAGTAGATATACATATATACAGTAATATACACACATACAGATGCTGTAGGTATTATTTTTGTCTATATGTGACACACACACACACACACACAAAGATATTAAGCACAACTTTTGGCTATTGAGCCAAAGGAGAACCAGAAGGGTGGTTGGTAACAGAACAGAAAGGAACAGAACGAGAGAAAGTTAGTTAAGTATCCTACCTTGTCCTCATCTTCAAGATGCTGAGAGAGACACTCTGGATCAGGCATCCCCTGTAGAGATGTGGAACGAGGCTAAGGAGAGAAAGTGACATCCACCATGTTAGTCTGTTGGATATTTTGGCTCTTGTGTCACTGGCTAATAGTTGAGTAGTGCAGGTCAGTCACTCCAGATAGATGTGCCAGAATCTCATTCTGGCACATCTATCTGTCAACATCAGTCCATTCTCACTAGATCAATATTTTATCTACACCATGCTCCTTTCTATTAATCTTCTTTCCTCTCTCCGTATCCTTCCGTCATTCTGCATGATTGACTGATTGATTGACTTAGTGTTCTTGTATTCCTGTATTCTGCAGCTAGACTGCAGTATTGATGGTCCTTTCTTTTTACCCAGGCTGTCTTGTTGCATATTTCTGCCAATCTTCCACTAATCTCAATCAGGACTACAGAAAAACAGATCAGACAGATACATTGCCCTGTCTAAAATCACCACATGGAGGCTTAAACTGAATTCTTACAACATTCTTACGCAGACGGTACAAAGAAGCAGAAAAAACTTGTGTTGGTTACTCACAAAGTAGCAACTGTTGACAAATCCACATGTGGTGAGGGTGGGCTCGTGAGTGGGGAGAGGCTCCACTGAGCTGTCAGAGGTTGTGCTGCCCGAACGAGTCGACCCCCTAAAGAAGACCTCTGCCTGGCACGACTACACACACACACACACACGAAGGTTTGAGTTACTGTAGGACTGTTGCATTAGACCACATTAGTTTGATCAAGGTGTAGGCCTACTTAATAAGATGGCAACGGAGTGTACAATATCCACACAGCCACTCTAATAAGTGTAAAATATCCACGTCTTATAACAGTCACTTTCATATTCATTTTCTGCTGTGTACAATTTTATTGATTTATGCTCATCAGATGCTTCAAATAAACATTTTCATTTCAAGCGTGGTAATTCCAATTGTAATAATGCTGATCATAATGACTAACAGTTCTAAAAACACAACCTAGACTAATAATGAGGATTTCATTTTCAAATTTATTGCATCGAAGTCATATGACTATCTTAGTTTTTCATATTTGCCTATCATATGGCATACGTAAATTTGACTTAATTATTATTGTGTTAATTTAAATCTGTGACTTCATTATTTTCTCATTGTTCCTCCTCACCCCTATACATGGATGGATTGTCCTCAGACTGTACTCCAACAACATTTTGAGCCCGAGTGCTGCCATAGTGACTTTTTGCCATCACTTAAAACCATCTTGGGCGATCACAGTTACACAGAACGATTGCAGATGAAATTGACAATTACAGCAAAAACAAAAGGCAAAATTTATGTCAGACCTAAAATGTGCATGTGTGTCAGTGTGTTGTTCTGTCTCTCACCTCGTGGTCAGGAGTGGGTGAGGGGCTGAGTGAGCCCAGGGAGTGTTTACGTTGTGTGGAGACTGTGTGGTCGCCCAGGCCCTGGGACTCTGTCTGTCCAGAGGGTGCTGGGCGAGTGGCAGGCCTCTCCCACTGGGTGGCGCCTGTAGGAATGTGCCAGTAGTAGATCCCGGCCATGTCCGTGATCTTCTTCCATCCCGGAGGCAGGTCAGGGTCTGTCTGGAATGACTGCTCACTCCAGATATCTGGTGAAAAAAACAGGGAAAAGTGTGAATTGATTAAAATGGCAGACCTCTTATATACTTTACTTACAAACGCATGAATAAACACACCTTTAAATGGAAGTTAATCCTCCAAGACTCATATACTGAATGATATCACCAGCTGACTGAGATTACCAGCATCTGCTGCAGCTGTCATGTGACAAGCCGTGTCTTTCATCAGACAACAACTGAGTAAAATCTGTTAAGTGCTGTCGTTGTATTTGTGCCACATACAGTACCTACATTTTTAAACGAAACATATCACACAGGCAAAAAACAACTCCCAAATATACACAAAAACACACAGGCACAAGCATTCCTCTCACATTTAGAACAGTTCAACAGACGTCAGATGCAGCCTCAATGAGTTAGCCCGAAGCAGAATTTAAATATTTTTGGATTTATTCAACACAACAAAAATGAGGATTTATTCTTCTTCTCTGGCGCACGTAACTGGATTAGCTTCTTTTCTGAACCAAATATCAAAATGCTCTCTCATTTTTATGAGTGTATGATCAATTATGGGTTCTTTAATTTATTGTTTAAATTAGCTCATTAGCTTCCAATAATTCCAATTTCATATTTACTT
Source organism: Sander vitreus (assembly GCF_031162955.1). NCBI lineage: Eukaryota > Metazoa > Chordata > Actinopteri > Perciformes > Percidae > Sander > Sander vitreus. The sequence goes on along the minus strand of NC_135856.1, from coordinate 20,005,216 downwards.
ACTATATACATGTGGAATCAACTATTGACTTTATACACAAAACGTTACATAACTGTGTATAACTAAATTAAGTGGAAGGTGTAACACAGAATTATATCTGCAATGCTTAGAAGCACCACGAGGTGGTGCTTTCCTTTGTTACTATGGTGATGTACTACATAGTGAAGACGTGCAGCTGCTGTCTTCTCTCCTCAGACTGACACAAATCAATAGAGATTTCACTAATGAGTTGTATGGTGCAGGTTATGTTATATGTATACTGCTCATGTATAATAAGTAAATATAGTGCCGTGGAGACCTGGCATTGTATGGTTGATGTTGTAGAATAAAGTATCAGTGTAGAACCTCCGTTCAGTTGTCTGTTGACTCTTGAGCTAACCGGCTGTTAGCTCTCCCTACTAGCTACACTATTCATGTTATAAAGGACAAGGAAAATGAATCTTAAAATACCTGCACAAACTATAAGCTGTGGCCTAAAAGGCACACAGCACTTATTGTAATTAAAAAAACAGAAAAACACGAACAGATTAATTTAGACGTAATGGCTCAGTATTTATGGTTTTACATAACATTTAAAAACTTCCCTTCCCTAGCAGAACACAACAGCATATGGAGCAGACAGTGATTGAATGTCAGGGAAATACAGCATTTACCTTGAAAACACACAGATTACTTATATCACTGCTTCTTCTCTTACTCTTGTACTGTCACTTCATCTGCAGGTTGCAATTTCCTGGCAGTCAAGCCGGCAAAAGCACACACACACAGAACTATTGATGCCATTTTTGTGTGTGTGAAGTTGATGTAGTGGCATAGGTAGTAAAGATGATACAAAACTGCATTAGGTGGTGTAGCAACTCATAAAAGTGATATAAGCTCCGAGGGACTGATCACTTGGTGCTGTGTGTGTGTGTGTGTGTGTGTGTGTGTTTCGTGTACTTGTGTGATTGCACAAAGAGTTCTCGAACTGCTGACCATGCTGATGAAACACAGCCCATGGGCCTGTCGCCACGACAGCAGGCCATATGTCATCATGCCGACTGGGTCGGTCCAGATTGAGTTGGAATTCAAACACACACACAGTTATTAAGGCTTTGGTTTATTTAATGGAAAATAAATTACTCAAAAAGCTTGGCAAAATGCACACACACATTCTTGGCAAAAGCAGACATCCCTTGGGGCTTAAGACATTGTGCATTAGAGCAAGAAGCTGTGAAGCAGTGCCTTATGGGAGTTGATGTCTTTTATGAGCAAAAATGGGTCAGAGCAAATCATACTACAGAGTCTCTGAAGAATATGAAGAGCGAGAGAGAAGATGGGGATTCAGAGAATGGGTGTCAGTATGAGATGAATAGTCTATCGGATGTGGATCAAAGCAGAGAGAGAGAGAGAGAGAGAGAGAGAGATTGGTGGTATATCATGGCTTAAAGTTAGCAGTGTCACCATCTGCAAGCACCATGGCAAGTGTGGAATTAGAAGGAAAAGCTTAAGCATGCTAACACTGAGGCTAGGAACTGGCGTGCACCTATGTAGCTCATGGAAATGTGCCACAGCGGAGCTACGTAGCAGTTAGCCTATAATAGCCTCAGTTAGCATGCAGCTCCATGCCAGAGCAGAGATGAGCAGAGGGGGAGGGGAGAACAGTGAGCTTCTGGAGCAAAACACACACACGTTCTCTCTGTCAAACAACACACACACACACACACACACGACCAGATTGATGCACGCATTCACCCACAAATACAGCACGCACAGACCACAGACTCCTGTGGCAGATAATTAGAGAATGATACCATTACAGAGACAAACTTCATCCCTGTGTTGCAAGAGACATGCACATACATACACATGCTTGTACACACACACACACACACACACACACACACCAAACTCTAACCCCCACACTGTTGTTTCCAGCCGACTTCCAACCGATGCACCTACCCTCGTAATTGACAATCACAATGGCCAGCATGTAGTCTTTCCCCAGCATCATAGTTAGCTATCTGCCTCTCATACAGCAAAGCCCAGTACTGTAACCAAACGAAGAACCCCAGACAGCGTAGAAAGAGAGCGAGAGAGAGAGAGAGAGAGAGAGAGAGAGAGAGAGAGCGTGGGACACTGCAAGAGAGGGGAGGCAGAAAGGCAGGGAGAACATGATGTAGAAAGGGAGGCAGAGAAGAGAAGGAGAAAGAGAGATTGAGTGCTAAAGATGAAGGTTGTGGATCCCCTGCAGCTGAGCTCTGTTTGCTGTTGTTGTCTTTCCTTCCTCTATCTGGAGCATCAACAACATCAACAGCTCAAATAAGCCTGCCCTCCCTTTCCTGCCCTAAGACAAACATATACACAGGCATGTGTTATCACATGTCTATGTTTATCACTTTCCCCCATTTTTCCACCTTGCCTTTAGCCTCTCTTGGTTGTCCTGGCAACCCCCAAATCATCTTTCATTCAGTATCATAGCCAGTGGAGGTGCAAGGAGGAGCAGCAGAGTAAAAGGGAGACAGAGTGGGGCTGATGAAGGGAGAAAAAAAAACAGATTGTTGAGTAAGTAAGTGGGTGACAGACTCAACATCTGAAAACACTGAATCTCACATGTTGCTGGACTGTACTCAAAGGCTTGCCATACACTTATACATTTCTAATACATTTAAATGACCTTCCTCAACTCAGCATGTGTGTGTGTGTGTGTGTGTGTGTGTGTGTGTGTGTGTGTGTGTGTGTGTGTGTGTGTGTGGCTTCTCTGTGTGAAAGCAGTGTTGTATTGGCCCTCTAAATCCGCAACATCCACAGAGGAATCTGACACACACCTGGGAAAACAATACGGCTTTGTCAATATGAGAGAGCGAGAGAGGCAGACAGGAGGGCACAGCAGTATGGGTGACTATGTGTTATCGATATTGATAAATTCAACATGAATGATGCCAGAATCATGATTAGGACAATACGTCTAAACTAGTCTCATTCACGTCTCCAACCCCTTGAGAGAATTATGACTTTGGAATGACATTTTAGACAAAGACAAGCAAGAGGAAATAAGGACAAAAGAACACATGGAAAGTAAATTCTGGACAAGCTGCTCAGAAACATATTTGCAGAGAAATGTAATGAAAAGATGCTCAGAGCCTTAGATTCAAAAGGGACAGTGAGTCATCAGAGAGCTAGAAGAGAAGCATTCTGGGAGAAAAAAGCAGCAAGGAGGCTCAACAGCTCAGAGCACTGCAACTCTCACAGATTGAGAGGATGGTTCACAGCTTGGCTACAGCTCAGAGGTCAGGGGCTGCTGCTCCAGAGGAGATGGATGTGTTTAATGCTGCGTTCCATTTAGTTGGAAGTCCGAACTGGAAATGACGTCACACCTGAGTTGACCGCAGGGGGTTTCTAGCCATGTTATTCATTGATAGCAAAAATAAGTTGATAACAACCCACCTTGTGGTATTTTGAGCATGCAAACACCGTAGCAACATGTCCACAGAGACAAATGTACAATAATGTGGACAATACTGTGTGTACGGCTGACTTAAGACACAAATAAGATGGATGTGCTAAAAACAGTGTATTCATACAGCTTTCACTACCGTTAATGCTCGTAGCAGCCACGTTGGATTGTGAGGTCGGGGTTGGTGAGGTTTCCCCAACTTTCAGAGAAGAGAAATCCGACTTCAAGGGGCGTTCCAGTTGGTATTTCTGACTAGGATCTTGGAAATTCCGACTTCCCAGTTCAACTGGAACACACCACCAATTAAACTGAACATCCAGATTTTTACATAACGCTGACAAAGAAATACAATGACTTAAACAGACCTTCTGCAGAGGTAGGCAGGAGATGATGACTCAGAGGAATTAAATTAACTTTAGTTACAAAATGCACAAAAGTTCTGCCTTACTGTATGTACTGTAACATCAAACGGTAGAAAGAAATATATAAGTATATTCATTCTCAATGTAAGGTACTGACACTATAACTAATTTATAAATTAATTAAAATTATTTTATTAAGTTAAAGCATATTTGTGTTCTCAGAAAAGATAGAACAGATGCCTAATGGATAGATGATCTTAGATAGAAGATATTTTTGTTTTTCAAACAAAGAGAAAAGAGGGAGATAATGGCAGATTTTGTATTAAGTCATGACTATCCTGCAAGCCCTTCTCACACACACATATGCACAGGAAACAGCATGAAACAGGACACAGCTGATCTAGCCTGCTAATCCCCCCTGAGGTTACAAGGGCACTTCCCTTTACTGGAGGCTGGAGTGTTTGTTAGTCCATTCCAGCAATGTCTGAGTTCGGAATACACACATACACATACTTGGTCACCATAAATGGAAACGTGTCATCAGCAGAAAGGACAGTGAAACCACTACACAGGAGGAAAAAAAAACACCAAACACACACACACATAGTGCGTGGCACTATCTTTGTGGGGACCCGTCATTGACATAATGCATTCCCTAGCCCCTTACCCTAACCTTAACCATCACAACTAAATGCCTAACCTTAACCCTTACCCTAACCTAATTCTAACCCTAATCATACAACCAAGTCTTAACCTTCAAACAGCCCTTTAAAGTTGTGGGGTCCAGCATTTTGGCCCCACAAAGCTGTCCGGACCCCACAAGTATACTGTATTCCTGGTTTTTGGACCCCACGAATATAGTTAAACAATAACACACACACACACACACACACACAATGCCAAACATCAGTATAAATGTCAGTGGCTGTGAGGTTTACTTTTTGCAGGATGTTTTGTTTGTGTGTGTTAATGTGTGTACCTGTCTCCTCTGGGGAGTTGCTCTCCTGGGACAGTGTGGTCCAACTCAACTCTTCGTCACTGGGATTCAGATTCTGGATGCGGTTCAAAGCACAGTCTGTCTTCGCCCCAGTCCTTCTGTCCTTCTTCGTCTCTGGAGAGGAGGAGGAAGAGGAGGAAGAGCAGGAGGCCACTGAAAGCAAGGGTGTGTCCTCTGGGCTGGCCTGTTTAGGTGGGGAAGGAGGAGGAGGCACCGGGGATTCCTTGCCTGATTTGAGGAGCTTGAAGTTGGAGTGGAGGTCAGAGATGAGCTCCAGGCCTGAAGAAACTTTGTGGTTCGTCAAAGGAGACTCACTTTTTATCATCAGTAAAGGCTTATTCTCCTCGTCTTCCTGCTCCTCTACTACCACCTCATCTCCATCTTCCTCAATCTGTATCTTTGACATAATTTCCTTCTCAGACAGAATGCTGATGTCATCACTCTCCTCTGCCTCAATGTTCAAGTCAAAGCCCAAAACTGTTGTGTTGCCGTTCACGTTGAGCTCCACAGTCGTGTTAATGTTACAGTCTATGTCTGATTCAGTTATCTGCTCTGGCTGTGCGTCAGTGTTAGCGTCCGAATGCAGTTCAGCGTCTACCTCAATGACATCATCCTCTCGGTCATTATTGGTGAGAGTGTGACTGTCATCCTCTTCAGCTGTGTTGACATTAAGGTCATCTGCTGTATTTTCAGACTCCAGGTCCATCAAGTCAGGGCTGGTTGTGTTTTTGTTGTGATCTTGACCGGCTTTACGAAGCTGGTTCATTCCGTTCTTGGCTAGTTTGGGATTGTTGGGTGTTGAAGAATGTGATGGGGATGATGGTGATGATGATGATGATGACGATGATGATGGCGCTGCTTCTCCGAGGCCCATGGCAGCCTGGATACTGGTAAGTGCATACTTTTTGCGACACTTGGGCGGCGTGGCGGAGCCTTGCTTGATGACATCACTGCTCAGCAGCTGGTTGTGTGAGGAGCGAAGGCTGAGTGAGGTGGGAGGCGTGGCAGTGGGGCCATTACGATTGGTCACATCTACTGACATCATCGTGGCACAAGACAGATCACCTGAAAGAGGAAGAGATGGGAAACAGGAAGTGAATACATTGAAATCCAAACGTGCGTTAACATAAACACAATATACTGTAGACATTAGCTTTCAGAAAGGGTGTCTCATTGCTTACTTACTACTGCTATTTGCATTATAACAGTTATTCTTACATAGTAATGCAAAAGACAGGTGCTGTGTTTTAGGATATGGTTCCAATAAACAAATAACAGTCTTGCAGAAAAAGACCATAGTCACTTTAAAATATAAATACAATATTATGTGAAGTTTAGTCTTGCATTGCCAGACCTATCTCCACAGCGCTGTGTCAGTGCTAGAGTGCAGTCTGGCTACACCGCTTATCTATTCTGGGATAGGGGAAAAAGCGCTCTGGCTTGTTTGTATTTCTTCGCTATGGCGTCAAATGGACTATTAACAGATTTTTATAAATAAAATTATTATAAACTGTATAAGAGTGTGCAAATATTCATTATTGTCTAACTGCATGAGGACAAATTACAGAACAGATATGCAAGTTTACAATCCTTAAAAAGGTGCAAAAAGCCTAAGGAAAGAAATATATCCAAGCATGGAAAATATACAAGGTTTGCTATTAATATTTAAACTTAATAGAAATAAATGCTACTATAGTAGATAAACAATGATACAACCTGGGGCTTATTTTCTTTTAGTTTGGTATGCACAATTATAGAAATGTAATTAATTATACCAGAGCTTTAATCAGAAAGAGGTCAACTCAAGTCTACTGAATGAATTCAAAACTCCTTACAAGGTCTGGTGATATTCTGTTGATTTCTTATTGTCAACAAATCCCAATAAAAAGACTTAAAACAACTAACAACTACTAACAAGTTTTCCTCCTGGTTCTGTAAATACTTACGGCACACCAAAGCTACAGCTGAAAATAGCCAACAAATACACTATTTACTACTGGTTTAGTAATGATTGCTAAAAACTACAGTGCCCAGCAAGAATCACAGACAGGGTAGGGAACGTATTGAGAGAAGGTTGGTTTTGGCTTTTTTTATGTGATTTGTTGATGATGAAAAAATACAGACTACTGGCAGGCTTATCTTTTATATTCCTGAGAGATGAGTGAACCACTCAGCATGGAGAGGTGAGAGTATGGATCGTGTGTGTGCGCGTGTGTGTGGTACCTGACAGGAGGTCAGACATAGACCGGGGCTGGTCACGGTTTAGGGTTCAGTTGACTCAGCTGCAGATCTGAACACCACAGAGGGGATAAAAAGGGGGGTGTCACGGCACACAGATAGGTGTTCCTACCAGATTATTTTGTTTTAAGTTCATCCAAACAACAATAAGGCTCCAATTCAGCTTAAGTGGTAGACCTTATATATGCTCTGCTTTAGTTGCTTCAAAGTAAGAGGATTTATAATGGCTTTTACTGTAAAGTATTTACTTGAAGTGTTGTTATCAAGTTTTTTTTAAGTAAAAAGATAAAATGATTTAAATACCAGACTGTCACCATGTCTGAATACCATTCCATATCTATTGACAACACCCATAGCAATGCTTGTAAATAATGAAAGCAGCTATATTTTCAGTTATGACAGGGAGAAAAACAATTCCTGAAAGCTTGGAGGGTTTACGAGAGTGTATTTTTATGTTAAAAACATAATGACTTCAAAGAAGCCCTTTTACTGTTACTACTTACCAGAGAACTAAGGGTTGTAGGAAACTCCAGGATGTAGCGCGTCCATACTGGTAGTCAGTGGTTCTCTCTTCATCCAATCACGAGGGCTTCACTGAAGCAGTGGTGTCCTGAGGGAGAGACAAACATAAAACAGGATTAATGAGAGAGAGAAAGAGGGAGGGGTGAACAGAGAGAGAACGAGGACTGCAGGACACCAGAGGGACAAATAATAAAGACATCAATTATTCATAACCTTAATCAAACATTAATACACAAGGATGTGTGTGTGTGAAAATAAGGCTCATTTCATATAGAGCTCATATTTCTTTCTTTAGTGCAGTCTTGCCAACCCTTTGCTGGAACCATCATAAACTAAATGCCACACGAGACTTGTAAACTCCACGTACACTGCTTCCAGACAAAACACACACACACACACACACACACACACACACACACACACACGTCATGGCTTGTGGACAGTTCTCACCAACACACAAATGCTAGAGTAGTGGAGAGAAAGACAATAAGCATAGTTAGGATGGACCATAAAAGTCCACTTATTCCTGGCTGAGGGGCTGGAAAAACACCTGGAATGATTTTGGGGAATAAAACTGTAACAGCTGAAAGAAATGTTATCCCATGGATTTTTTAGCTCAACAAACAGCTGATACGAGCACACCATTGCAAGGAAAGAAATAATTCAAAATTTCTAGTAATTAATCAACCTCATTTACAGATCTAATCAATTACAAAGCACACAATCCCCTGCACCACAGCTACAGAGGTAAAGGCAAAAGTGTGAGAACATATATACATTTAAGTGCATGATGATCAGCCAAATCCTCAAATGGCAATAGCAGTCGGTGTTATTGGCCCAGAAACTGAAACTGATCAGTGTGTCATTTCTCAGTAAAAAATCCACAACTCCCAGCATAAAGACTAAACCAGTGCTATTTTTGCCTCTTGTCCTCTCTTTTTGATTGTTTGAAGGTGAGTTAGTGATTTATAGCGTGTCACCTTTATTAAAAAGGCAGCAATAATGTTGCTATGTAATAGGCTAGCTATATTTTTGGCATTTTGCATTATTGATCACAAAGTGGAATGCAGTTATTCAACCTGTCGCATCATTTCATAACTAAACTGAGCATACAGTATAAGCCATTGTTGAACACTAGTAATGCAAGCCGCTGAAAGTCAATATTATCGGATCAGAAACTCTAAGAAAACATTTACAAGCCTGTGGGTAAATGTCAACATTAGGCCATGTGTCCTGCAGTCGAGATGTGGACATTTAGAGATGAGATTGAAAGGAACAAAAGAAACAACATGCATACTATTTTTCTTCCCAACTTGCAAAAATGCAATGTCAGTTTTTTCCAATATCTTGCAGCCCTAGTGCTGTATCACTTGAATGGCTGGTAAATCTATCCAACATACTGCAGAACACATGTCTGCCACAACAACAGTCTTATACTGAGTCAACACTGTTTACTGACGTAATAGACAAACAACATCTGGTTCGGGTGCCTGGCTAGCTCACCTGGAAGAGCACACCCCCATGTATAGAGGTTTACTCCTTAACGCAGCGGCCGTGGGTTCGACTCTGACCTGTGGCCCTTTGCTGCATGTCATTCCCCCCATCTCTCCCCTTTTCTTGTCTTCATCTGTCCTATGAAAAATGAAGGCCTAAAATGCCCAAAAATGATCTAAAATCTGGTTTGTCTGGTAACACTAGGTGTTATACACAGATGGTGGTAAAAAGGTAAACCATCTAAGAGCAGCTATATATAATTTTGACCTCAAACCAGCTGTGGGTACTGTAATGTATTTTCTCTAATGGTTTAAGCAATGGCTACAAGAGAGATATCATATGTCAGAAGTCTTTCAGTCTTTAGGATTCACTGATGTTGCCCAACTGACAAAGAAACACACATTTAAAAACCTAAAGCGCTCAAGTATAAAAACTGCCCAGGACAGGGGCAAGGAAGGATGATATAGAAAGTGATTCAGAAAATAGCAAAAAATGTTTGCATGAATGTTGCATTCTGGGATTAAAATTAGAAGGTATGCTGAATCCTGCTGCAACAAGTCTGCATTCCTGGAAACGTGTGTGCGTGTTTGTGTGTGTGAGACAGTATTTGTATGAAGGGTTGTCTACACTTAAAATGTATGAATCAAGTCCCATGACATGTTGATGCTGACTTAGCATTACAGGTTGGATGTTGCATGTGTAATCAAGGTCTACTACCCTGCTCTAAGTACAAGAGTCATTGCAAGTAATAAGGGTGTTTAAGGATGTTCACAGTCATATGGAATCGTAGAGCTTTATACACATAGACCCCTATTGATCCCATACATCCAACATACAGATAAAAATAATAAAGAGGGTTTTGGTGGGGGATGGGGGGGGTTAACATTAACATAAGGTGACTGGTCAAGTCAGTCACCTGACATCAATTTATCTGAGCAGGCGTTGTACTTGCTAAAGTCCAAATAGCTTTAGTATAAGCATAACTAGAAAAAAAACCCTGCTTGCTTTAAAGCAACATTATGTAACTATTTTACCTTAAAATAACAGCCTTAAAATCATTTTGATGCTACACTGACTTGTAATAGGAAGAATACTGGCTGGGAGCGGCGTCAGTGTCATGCTAGAACCGGAGTCGGGCTAGCGGGTAACGGAACCGGGTACAGCATCCTCTACGGACACCATGGCAGAGGTGAAGAGACCAAAGGAGACACGGAGGAAGCCATAAAGAGAAAAGGAGAGAAAGCGACAGAGCAGGAGTAAATCTTGGACGGGCTTTTACTCCATATGAATGTGTGTCCCAGGCCAGGTTAGGAAATTAACCAACAATGTAAAGATCAACAAGCCACTGACACATATGTTCAGATTTGATTCATTCAATAAATTATTATTTTTTGTCTTAAATCCACCAGCCAATTTCATATTATACCAACATTTACAGCATCCTGAGCCTTTTTGGTAAGTTTACTAGGAAAACTAGTTTTATTCTCCCCAAAACAAGTTTCCTTTTTATTTTTAAATCGCAACTTTTTTTGCAACTTTCACTGTCTCCCGCAACTTCATTGCAACAAACATACAAAAGACATCGCAACTTTTATTGCAACTTTTTACAAAAGCTCCCGCGAAATCAGGCATTTTGGGCCGCAACAATCTCAAAAAGAGGCCTCGAAATCCTGGAGGGACTGATTTGCGAAATGAAAGGCAGCAAGACAAGACATCTTGCTGTTGGACTAGTAAGTAATATTAGCTGGCTTGCTATGTCTTGTGTTGTTGCACTTGCTTGATGTTTGGCTATGTGGCAAAGTTGTCGACTTGCTTGTTTTTGATCACAAGTAATGTATTCATAACAAATGCACGTGTATAGCTTTCCATATTTAAGATAGCGTTGTGGAAGTGAACTGCACTTTGAAACTGTAGCGGTGCTAATTGTTACACAATTTTTCTCGAGTTATATATTTATCTGTTGGCTTTTTATTCTTAGTGAGTCACCGACAGTTCGGTAAGAGATTTGGCTGTGTTATGCTAGTAACAGCTAAGATGTCAATTCATCAGACTTCGGCAAGCCCCCCTTTGGAGTCACAAAAGTTTTTTTACATATGCAGTAGTACTCCTCGAGATCTGTAAACACACTTTGATGTGTCTAATCAGTGGACTTCCCCTTTAAAGTTACCACTTTAACCTCATAGTGATTGCTTCATTGCAACAAAAATGCGTCACTGTGCAAACACTATGAACAATGCTCTGAAGTTGTCTTACATTTTTATTTTCCTAGAGACAGAGATGTAAATTGAAAATGTAGTTTGAATTTGGAATAAAGTTTTTACACTTGGGTGGAGTTAAAGTTCAGCAGCAAGTATGCACTAAAACTGTAACTTTAATACTATCTACAGTACATCTGGACATGGCCTGAAATTGGACGGAATAACAGAGATCGTTTTGGGCCTCAGCAGACACGAAGTGCTCCCTGCAGTCCTCTGATGCGGACGAGGGGGTCTAGGCATAATTACAGGGCCCCTCTGTGGGCAGGGCAGCATTGGCCCAGACAAAACACAGAGACAAACAGTCATTCACAAACACACAAATAATAGATATGGAGGGTGAATCTTCCACATGGACTCGCTTGTAAACAGTTAAATGCACAGAAAAAAACAGACGCAGACAGAGAGACGCACGCGCAGACGCACTATGTTAAAGACACATACTTAGAGCAACACACACATGGTGATGTGATGATGGACAAAAACTCACATCGGGAAGTAGGGTAATAAGATCTAGGATGTGTCACAGCATTACTGTGACCTTTGACTCCTGACCCACTGGCCAAGAGTGTGTGCTGTTGCATGTATGTGTTGTTAGTGTGGTATAGTGTTAGGTAGGTGGGGGGGGCTGTCTCAACCAAGAATGAAGGGAGCAGCTGCAAACCCTCCCTTTCTCTCTCTCTCTCTTTCTTTTTTACGTGTGCTGTGTGTAACTGCCAACGTTTACCAGACTCTTCTGGACTGAGCAAGGCAGAGACAGATTGCTTTTAAATTCATATGCCAAATGGATGCCTGCAGTTTGATAGGCCTCTCATCCCCTCCCTCCTGCCCTTCCCTCTCAAGGTCTCTCGCCATTCCATTTCATCTGCTAATCCCATTTGATTTTTTTACCTCTTTCCTTTATCCCATTTTCTTGCCCATTTCCTCTCCCCTCCCTCTTCCTCTTCTAGCCTCCACTACATTTATCTTCTACCGCTTACTCGCCCCCCCCCCCCGTTCTTTGTGTAGAAGAGAATTGCTGTCTTTTCTCATTAAAAGTGAAGGTCTGTAAACTCTCATAAAACCGCTGGTTTCTCTCTACAACCCTGATTTACAGCCACGCTTCTCCTCTTGTTCATGTCTCCTCTCTGTACGCAAGAAGCCCCATCTGTTACCAAAAAGACTGACAAGAAAGCAAAACTGTCGCAGTTAGAGGCCCGGCTATCGAAAACAAAATGGATGGATTCATGTCAACAAGGCAAGGCATGCAGAATAGAAAACGCAACTGGGTGTTTTTCTAACTTTTGGATCAGGACGTGAACGTGTAAGCCAGCTGGAAAATAGCAGGCAATCTTCCCAGATCTTTCATGGGTTTTTTTCATTGGCTGCAGAGTGGGCCAGATCCTAGCTGTAACATATTTTCACTACAAGGCTTAAAAAGTTAGCATTGCCATTGCTGGATACCTCTTCACATTATAAACACCAGGTATGCAGCCTATTATATAATACATACTAACGCACTTTTGAGAAGCGAACACTTTTTTTCAAGATTTTGCTACTGGACTCCAGACCAAGCTAAAAGTGGAACATATTTAGTATTAATCACAATTAACTTTTTAAGCCTTTTTTATTGTATTTAAAGCTCTAAATGGCTTAGGATCAGCCTGCATTTCAGACTCGCTGTTGTTTAATGTCCCTATTTGTTCAATGAGATCCCCAAGTGCAGGTCTGTTAGATGATCAGAGCCACAGTGGCAAAGCAGCATTTTCAAATATGCTTCCAAACTGTGGAATAAAGTTCTAAAAAATATATATATTAAGAAAATATATTATATATTATAAGGAACATGTCTTTTTTTGTTTTTTAAACATGTCTATTTTTGTTAGCTTTCAAGTTCAACTGGTTCTGTATACCTGTATTTATTACTTATTATTATTATTATTATTATTATTAAACAAAGAATAATGATGTGACAAAGAGGCTAAAGTAAAAATATCAATATAACATCAATCAGCCCTACACAAAGCTAACGGACAATTGGTGATTGGTCCAGTCATTGGCGTGCGTGTGCGTGTGTGTGTGTGTGTGTGTGTGTGTGTGTGTGTGTGTGTGTGTGTCCACAAAAACAAGGAAGAAAACAACCGCCATATACAGAATGTTTCCACAATAACAGCGGAAGCGTAGAACAGCAAGTCTGTGTGTGTGTGTTACTGTTTGTGCGTCTTTGTGTCCTTTTATTGTCAATAACGGGAAATAACAGAGACAAAGTAACACTCTGACTTAGACTGCAGCCTAAACAAACAATCTTGTGTACAGACAAACAATATTGTGTACAAAAACACACACACACACACACACACACACACACACACACACACACAGCTCTGTGGTTTGAGCGTGCTCCCATGGCCATATATCGTCCTTGCAGCAGCAGTGTATAGTGAGTGTGAAGGACAGACAGAAATAGCTCCACTATAATTCCACTTGTGAAGTTAAACTACACTCCGAGACTTGCAGAGTCTCCCTGGTTGTGTGTGTGTGTGTGTGTGTGTGTGTGTGTGTGTGTGTGTGTGTGTGTGTGTGAGAGAGAGAGAATGTATGAATGTCACAATGTACTGTATACATACAGCTAAAAGGTATCATTTCCCGCTGGCGTGGTTTCCATGGACGGGAGAAAGAGACAAAATGACCACAAAAGAAAGGACAGCAGTGAAGAATGTTCAGGCTGTGCCAAAGAATCTCAGGCATGTCTGTTTTTTGGGTGGGTGGGTTAGGGCAACTGATAGTAAAAAACATGAATTGGTCAACAAAAAGGAGCAGACAAAACACATGACAAAAACACACACACACACACACACACACACACACACACACAGCAAGTGATGACCATTTGTGAGCATGTGCATACATGTTCCATTCACTGACCCTGAGCAAACTAAGGGCTGCAACAATGAAATACACACAAGGTGAGAGTGAGTGGCCTAAACATATTTACTGCATATATAAATCAAAAACACTTCCTTGTTTGTGACACAGGACGTTACAGAGTAAAAGGCAGAGCAGTCATGGCACGCACCTAATGAATGAACTCCAGCTAATAAAGCCATAATACTACTGGGGGTGACAGAGGTTTTGTAACAGACTCAGAAATCTCATCACACACACACACACACATTCACAAACTTTAAAATCCTGTGACGTGGAAAAGAAACATTTCAGAAACGACGATTTCCTGGATTTGGGAAACTTTTGAGCAACATTGCTATAACCCCTCCCCCAATCCCAGATACCCCCCCCCACCCCCCTACCCTCTTCCTCCCTGCTTAACCCAGCCCCTCTTTCCTGTGGGTGAGGGAGGGGAGAAAGAGTACACTATGAACACTCTGACACCAAGCAAAACACACTGAAAGGAGGGAAGTCCCATTTCAGCCCTTAAAGCCTGCTCCCTCTGCGGGACACACATGAGCCAGACTTGCATCCAGTGCGACTTTGTCGTAATGAGACCACAGCTCTTTCCTGGATGCGAAGTTGAAGGCAACAAGCTGTACCTGGAGTAGAGTCAGAGAACAACAAGTAGAGCATATATATATATATATATATATATATATATATATATATATATATATATATATATATATATATATATATATATATATATATATACACACATACATACATATACATATATATACACATACATACATACAGCTCATATTTAGCTCAATATTACATTATACAATATATTGGTGGTATAATCAGAAAAACTCAATGATATTCAAGAACAATCATAAAATAAAAAAAAAAGGTTATAGAACAAGATCATACTTTTTGTTTGCTAAAGACTGTACATTGGCGAGGAAAATGCTGCGAAGTAATAGCAGATAAGGAGTTAGCCTTAGACTAACGTTAGCAATCCTCTCTTCATCCCACTTTGTTTACGGTCTCAACCCTGCTTGTGTGCACTTCCGGTCGGCGGAGCTGTGTTGACAGACCTCGGCAGTGCTGTAGTATTAGGCTCGTCACAAAATCAACCGCATTTTTACTCTGCGTTGTCTCGGCCTCGAACAAAAAGGACAGGATTTTATTTTCACACCACAAGTGCAAGATATCACTCAATTGCCTGTGCATTCACTGATTTATTTGGATTTTTACACCAATGCTAATAAATACTCAAATTTGATACACGCTGCGATGCCGCTCCCTCACTTGGGCGAGAGAGGTAGAAATGTGACAGCAGAGAGCGGCGACTGCTTCTATGAAGAAAAATAATCCATATGGGCTGCCAAATATATTTACCTCGTGAAAACAAATAGTGTTTGTGCGAGTGTCGTGAGCTCCTCTCTCTCTGGCTCCCTCATCACTCAATCTTTTCCACACAGGGTGTTAGATACTTAGTTAGATACTTCCCTTTCCATGGAAGGAAAAATCACCTTAGATATGATCGTTGTTTCAGTGTAAACAAAAAAGAGACCGAGAGGAGGGAGGGAGAACCCGAATGAGGCAGAGGCAATAATACAGTATATTGACAGTAATAATACTTTTCTGAATGTGCATTTGTTACACACCATTCAATTAAAATGTGACTGTGAACTAACCTAAAACAGCACGTTGTAGTTTCTGTATTTATTCCAAAGTATTTATCAGTAAAACAGTTATAATCGCGTTGCAGGTCGATTTAAGGTGTGTACTCCTACATTTTCTGCCTGTGCCCCTAAAAAAAAATTTGTATGAATTTGAATGGCACTGAATACCTAAACATCTCTTCACTTGTTATCCATATTTTTGGATATGTTTTATTTATTTATTTATTTTTTTAAATTAGACTGCAAGCTCTTATCATTTCTTCTATCAGCAAAGACAGTCTCATGACTCAGTGATTCTTTTTTAAGCTTATGCCTCTCTTCTACTTGATTGCAAGTCTTAAAGCACTCTTTTTTTCTTTTTCAGTAGCGATGGAGGCCAGCAATATTTATTAAAAAAACCCTTCTCCATTTCTCAGTAAAAACACACAGACAGGCACACGAATTAGAGGCCTGTCGAATTCAAGGCGAGGGCAGAAGCAGTGAAGAGACTGTGGATCCTATATATAGCTGAGATGTGACAGGACATCCGAGAGGACAGGGAAGTCTAGACACAAACGACACAGCTCTTCCTCAGATTGTGTGTGTGTGTCTTTGAGTTCAACATGGCCTTGTTATCTCACAAGTCATTAGAAAGCCTGTGGCAAGCTCTTCCATAATAATGTCACAATATTGCATTGATATCACAGCCTAGTCTGATCTGATTGGCTGGAAGTTTTGACTTATTAACCAAATGACAATGTCAAAGAGAGGAAGACAGTTAGAAGAAGAGACACTCCGAAAATGAGAGGCGAGGGGAAAAGGGGAGCATAAGAGATCTGACGAAAGAAAACATATCAGAAAGAGAGAGTGACTCATCAGAAAAGGAACGTCCCGTCTCTGCCAAAGGAACCACAGACACCACTGCAATGATCACTCCCTCTCCAATACTTTAAGTCATCCCCTCCCTCGCTCTTGTCGTCTCTTCCTCTCATGCAATGTCTCTTTCTCCCTCCGTCTCTCTCCCTTTCAACCAATGGAAGTTATCGTTGTTGTTTCCCAACATTAGCAGAGCATTCTTCTCTGACAGGGCATTGGTCTTGGACAGGGATGATACAGCTAGCTGACCACGGCTGCAGTACCAGCACTGTACCGCCAAAATGTTTGGGGCAAACACACACCAGGCCAAGACGGCCTCTCCACTTGTGCTGCCAAGGGAGTGCAAAGCTAAGAGGCTAATTCCTGCACTGTGTGGATTATCAAAGTTACACTGTTGAATCAATTCCAGTTCTTGTCTACAAAACTAATGTTACTAAATAACATTCTGATGTTGTTGCAGTTGTTTGAATCACTGCATCACATCCTCGCCACAGACGTTTATTATTATAAGCTTATTATTACTCCCACCACAAGATATGATGTCATGGTCATGGACCCAAATCACCACAATGACTGGGAACATGATTCAACATTCCTATCACCTGTCATCCTGTGCATTCATCACACAGGAATGACTTTCATACAATTCACAGACTCTTACCTACGAAGGTTAATTGTTACAACAGAAGGGAGAGTGGAGAAGTTGTTAGTCTGTGTAAGCTGCAGCAAGCCTTGCTTGCTGCAGTGTTTTATAGAGGATGGCTACCCCACCAGAATAAAAGACTATTTAACACAGCAAATGCCATATATCTCATGGCTGTGTCTATTGCTTAGGTCGTGATCTACGGACTTAATTGATCACAAGACGAGATGCGTCAAGATCTGGGGGGTTTAGCACATCTGTTGGGGGAAATCCTGGTCAGTTTTACCATGCCAGGAAATGTTAACGCAGCGCTTGAACATACTGTATCTATATAGTGCTGCAACTAACAATTACTTTCATTCAATGAATCTGCCGATTATATTCTAGATTAATCACTTTATCCTTAAATGTACACAATGTCAAAATATTGGGGGGAATAAAAAAAAATCGGCCACCAAAATTAAAACCAAAGATAACAAATATCAAATTGCTTGTTTTGTCTGACCAACAGTTCAAACCCAAAGATTTCAGATACTCAGTATACAATGATAGAAAACAGAGAGGTTTTCTGAAAAATTAAAAGTTGTACTAAAACGATTATCAAAGTAGTTGCAGATTAATCTTCTGTCAAACGGTTTATAGTAGGGTTGTGATGAGACACTCAGCTCATGAGACGAGGCCATACAGGATATTGGACAGCACACCTATTGATACTTTTTTATTGCCAGACGGACGTTTCGGGCAGCGCCCTTCCTCAGCGTGTTACACAGGTAATGACAAACAAACAATACTCCACAGGTGGGGTTAATTATACACAACCTACACTATTTTAAAAAGTCCCATGGCATGAAAATTTCACTTTATGAGGTTTTTTAACATTAATATGAGTTCCCCCAGCCTGCCTATGGTCCCCCAGTGGTAGAAATGGCGATAGGTATAAACCGAGCCCTGGGTATCCTGCTCTGCCTTTGAGAAAATGAAAGCTCAGATGGGCCGATCTGGAATCTTCTCCTTATGACATCATAAGGAGGAAGGTTACCTCCCCTTTCTCTGCTTTGCCCACCCAGAGAATTTGGCCCGGCCATGAGAGAGAGAGAGACATCATGGCTTTCAAACAAGCAAAGTGGCAGTTGGTCAAGGCCACACCCCCACCCTCCACCTTGCCACCCCCTCTCTCCTCCTCAATAGCATTTAAAGCTACAGACACAGAAATGGCACATCCTAAATAAAGCTCATTGTGGGACTGGCTCTAGTGGCTGTAATTCTGC
Organism: Sander vitreus; assembly: GCF_031162955.1. Lineage (NCBI taxonomy): Eukaryota > Metazoa > Chordata > Actinopteri > Perciformes > Percidae > Sander > Sander vitreus. The sequence goes on along the minus strand of NC_135856.1, from coordinate 19,986,584 downwards.
ACCAAGGCTGAATTTCGGGAAAGAGACTTCAGATACAATATTAGGGGACCACTAAGGTCTATAAAAAAGCATCCAAAGAGCACCATGTCATGGGACCTTTAAAGGAAACTTCAATGACAAAATATGACTGGAAATGTCTGGTCTTTTATTCAATCAAAAGTCACAAAATGAAAAACAAGCACTGTGAAAGGTTTTGCCGCAAACTCAAATTGCTTCTCTCCTGTATAACTAACTCTTCAGAGCCCATAACCGTGGCGTTTCCACCAGGGAATCCAAAATGCTGCCACACAAACAATTTAAAAGTGGCGGGTAGGGTTGGGTACCGTTCACATTTTTACCGGTGCCGGTACCCAACTGTACCTTTTTCCGGCACTTTCCCTCTGTAAATTCAGTTGTAAAAAATAATTCCAAACCTATTTATCCTTTTTTACTTAGAACATGTTGTTATTTATTTAGAACGTTTTACACACCACACAAAATAAAAATGTATTTCATACACTGCACTCCTAACTTTTATTCTTGTATTTGTATCTTATTCTATTTTAGTTTTATCTTCATGACCGTTTTTAACTGCTCTTTAATGTAAAGCACTTTAAATTGCCTTGTTGCTGAAATGTGCTATAGAAATAAAGTTGACTTGCCCTACAACATCCGCCTGTCAGTCTGTCACCAGGGCATAGAGAGCGCTGTGGTGCCTGTCTGTCTCGGAAGTGAAACGTTAACTGCACCGCGATCTCGCCATTATATTATATTGCAGCAAATGCTGTCCGCGTGAAGTTTTCAAAACTGTAACCACACTTTCAACCGCTTTACCGGCATTGCCATGACTCACTGTGACTTGAACAAGCTGCAGAGGCGACGTAGTTTTGCTCAGTCTGCACCGCAGCTCCACTCTCTGTGAAACATGCTGAGAGGACAAAGAAGCTTGCACTTATGCGCTCTCAGGTAACGACATTTGGCACTGATTGATTTAACGTGAATCGGTCCTCGGTGGTAACGATGTAATTCTGCGCTTGTGTACTGATAACACGAGACTTCTTAACTTGATGAGAAATATCGCCACGTTTTAAAGTGCTCATATTATGCTCATTTTTAGGTTCATAATTGTATTTTGAGGTTGTACCAGAATAGGTTTACATGGTTTAATTTTCAAAAAACACCATACTTTTGTTGTACTACACATTGCTGCAGCTCCTCTTTTCACCCTGTGTGTTACGCTCTGTTTTAGCTACAGAGTGAGGCATCACGCTTCTATCCCGTCTTTGTTGGGAGTCGCACATGCGCAGTAGCTAGGTAAGGACTACTAGCTAGAAGCTAGCGCTGCTAGCAGTTAGCCACCTTGTTCTCAATGGCAAAACACTGCTACAACACACACGAGTTCACCCTAATCTACAAAATAAATTGTACAGAACTACTTACATGTCCCTGTTCTGCAGGTATTCCACGCAAAGTTGGAAGCGCATTTAGAAGAAGTCTCCCGGCTAATCCTGCCTTGTACTGACCGAAGTTGGAGAAACAGCTAGCTGATGTGGTATTAGTTAAAGTGGTTAGCGCAAACCAAATGTTTCGGCCGATGACGTAGACGGCCCTGCCAATTTTGACCAGTTCATCCAGAGACTGAAGGCAGGATACATTCAGAAACCCATATCTCACTCAAAACAGCATGGATGGGTTTTTTTTTCCCCCAAGTTTATATGCGTGTGGAAGCACCAGAGACACAAAAGTGATTTTTTTCATAATATGGGCACTTTAATATCGCGAGATCGCTTCACACCTCTAGTTAATAGATCTAATTTAATAGATCTAAGTAAGTAGTAATCTCAACCAGGGCTCCAGACTGACTTTTTTTGGACTGGGTGCACTGTAGCCCCTAACTAAAAAAATGTTAGGGCCAGAAAATTTAGGGGCGCACACCTTAAATCGACCTGCAACGCAATTTTTTCACATTTCCCCGTATTGTAACTGTACTGATAAATACTTTTGGAATAAATACAGAAACTACAACGTGCTGGTACGTTGTAGTTTCTGTATTTCTGTTGTATTTCTGTAATATACTGTATTATTGCCTCTGCCTCATTCGGGTTCTCCCTCCCTCCTCTCGGTCTCTTTTTTGTTTACAATGAAACAACGATCATATCTAAGGTGATTTTTCCTTCCATGGAAAGGGAAGTATCTAACTAAGTATCTAACACCCTGTGTGGATAAGATTGAGTGATGAGGGAGCCAGAGAGAGAGGAGCTCACGACACTCACACAAACACCAATTTGTTTTCATGAGGTAAACAGTTATATATTTAGCAGCCTAAATATGGATTTTTTTTTTTTTTTTATTTCAAAGAAGCGGTTTGGTAGTGCACTTTATTTCCGCTCTCTGCCGTCTCTACTTCTCTCACCCAGGGAGCTGTACCGCAGCATGTGACAAATGTCGGAGCTGACTTTAGTGAATAAAATCAGTGAAAGCACGGGAATTTAAGTGATATCCCACAGTTGTGGTGTTGATATAAAATCCCGTCCTTTTGGTCTGAGACCGAGACAACACGGCGTAAAAATGCCGTCGATTTTGTGACGAGACCGAATACAACACTGCCGAGGTCTGTCAACACAGCGCCGCCGACCGGACCAAAGTGCACGCAAGCCGGGTTAAGACCATAGACTATAACGGTCTATAAGACCGTGAGCAAAGTGTGATGAAGAGAGGATGGCTAACGTTAGGCTAAGGCTAACTCCTTATCGGTTATTACTTTGCAGCATTTTCCTAGCCAATGTACAGTCTTTAGCAAACAAAAAGTATGATCTTCGGCTGCGGATAACCACTCGTAAATGTATTACGGACTGCAACATCATGATTTTCACGGAAACATGGTAACAACAGCGCTGTGCAACCGCATGTGCGGACGATGAGTGGGACCAGAGAATGTCTAATAAAGGGGAGAACTTCCACTCTCTGGAAACGTCCAGCTTCTGAACTGGTTGCAGTTCCACTCTGGTTCCATATGAGGGCGCTCACGAGCGATTGCAGAATGAATGGGACTCTATGGAGCTATACCCCTCAAAATCCACTTTTCCTCAGGATATAATTTTTTTGTCTAGTAATTTGAATGTTGCATTCAAAAGGGGAGGCAAAGAAAATACACACTGCTGGGTGTTAGATTTTTTAAGTCACTTTTTTGTTCTAAAAAGCCTTTTAAAATGTCAATGACGTCATACACATCGTACGGCCAGAGATACTGCTTTATAGCAAGCTCTGAGTCACTTTTTTCACCTTTTTTCTCTTGAGGCATCGACAACACAGCTGACAGGTTAGGCTCTCCCTGTTAATACATGTGCTAGAACACACACACACAGACACACACACTTCGGATGCCATCAAGCGGGATCTCTGGTCATAATCAGTCCTTCACTGACCAATCAGCATTCATTAGCAGAATGCTAGCGTGTTATGGGCAACAACGATTCCACCTGTAAGAAATCGAAAGGACACAAGTACTCGTTCATTCAACTTTTGACCTATAATCCATGTTGAACTTGCAAAAACTACAATCAAATCTTAGATTTCTCAACGACAATCAGGTGAAAGAGACATATTTAGCTGTCTAGCTCCATAGACTGCCATTCATTTTGCACTGGACCACGATCACCCCCAGTGGAACTCTGGTGGAACTGCAACCAATGTCGGTACAATGGGGCTGAATAGGGAGTGAACAGGCTCTCCGTAGACGGACTCTGGTGTGACACTACGAAGGCGAGACACACGAGTGTAGATGACGCTACACACGCAGTTAAGTAATCACCAACGGACCCTCCCCCTCTCACACACATTGGCCAACTCTGCCAGACTCGCTCTCCCCTCGTTTTCAACATGAAATAAAAAAAGTCATCAAATTTACAGGTCGCACATGTGCGAGTAGTTGTAATAAATACTCGCACTGTCTCAAAAAAAAATGGTCGCAAAATGCAACGTTATGCAAACCCAATCTAATATGTTTTGGTACTGATTTATTGTTATTCATCAGTGGAATGGTGCAAGAGCAGAGGTCGCGCACGGCTCTTTTTTTTTTTTCAGTGGCACGCAACAAAGCGGAAACGGGAGGCCTGAACGAGATCGCCGACAACCGGATGCCAGGACTCTCAGAGTGACTGCAGGTCTCTCTTGTAAACTTACTGGGTTAAGATGAGTTCTTTTATGGTGAATGAAAGGCTTGATCTGACGAAGTAGGTCATCGAATCAAATCGAAGCATTGCTGCAGCCAGTTCTGCCGTTGTTTACCTTTTTCTTCTTCTAGTACGTAGAAAGAGCAACATCGGTAGCCTTTGCTCATTAGCGCCACCTCTGTTTAGGAGAAGACTGCAACTAGTGTCGCGAGCACCAGCGCGGGTATAAATAGTCACGGCGATCCCATGACGTCACATTTGCACATGCCAGCTGGGCTGCGTCTAGTATATAAGAGCCTTAAGGGTTCCTATGCGGAAAATGGAAAAGGAAAAAGACCCTGCCCTGAAGTAGGAGCTGAAAGAGTTACAGGAACTGCGGTCAGAGGAACTTAATAATCTCCAAATTGGTCCGGTCGGAACACGAGAAAAAAAGGGTTCTAGGAACGTTATGTTCTAGGAACTGCAAAAATCCCTCCAGTTGGAAAGGGACTTGCGTTAGTTACCGACCGTTACCTTAAAACCATACAGCAAATAGACGGTACCGTAAGGTGATTTAACGTCACCGCTCATTTTATACACAGTTTAACAACAAAACAAAACACTGAGTTAACATTACTAGCTACATTTTTCACCGTTTGTCACTTTGCCTAAGATTGAGTGACAAGTACTACTCGCCCTGTTGTTTATTTGGTTGCCATGACTTTGTGAGTAATGACGTCTTAACTGTCACTGTTCCAGTTGCTCACCCTAAAGGGGAGAGAGAGCGGATGACAGTTCGCTTGAGTTCAGTAGAGCACACGGCTCTGTAGAGTCGTGTAATTATGACTTTATGACTTTTCATAAACAGCTGAAGGAGCGGCGGGGCGCAGTGTACGTAGCGAAAACCCTGTTGTGCCCTATTTCTGATACCATGGCGGCAGAAATTTTACTGTATCAACCAAGGGGGTAAGCTTTGCTTCAGAGCTCGAACCTCCTATGGCGCCATTTTGATGCTACAAAACGATCACCCGACGTTAGCATTCCACTGACTGCCATTCATTTTGACGTTACTTTGACAGCGAATAACTTTACATCTGAAGCGTTTAAAGACTTTATTTGTCCATTGTTTATTTCTAAAGAAACACGACAATGTATAAAAGGCTCCATTACCTTGTACCTCATGTTATGGCTCCGTAGCAGACGTTTTTGTAAAAATAGGCTAACGATTGTGTCATGACCACGCAACTTACTGTCGCATAGTAGAGGAATTACCATATAGTACAGGAGAAGCTCGCAGACAGTTTCAACTTACATTAGCTGTTTAAGTTTAATTACTAATGTTAACTAGCATTTTAATTAGCAATAATTAGTGTGTCCATGTTATCTCCTTACATATACCTACGCTCTCCGTCTCTGCAAGATTGGGAATGATTGAGATTTCTCTTGGCACAACTACCAGAAGACTTCCAACTTTCAGACAGGTTGCTCATGTCACATCTACGTCGTCTCTCTCAGTTGGAGGCTGCGCAGTGATGCTCAGCCATCACCGGAAAAGTGCTTCTAATGGCCTTCACTGGTCTCCGTCCAGAGCAACGGGATCTGTTGGTCCATTCTTATATACTGTCTATGGTATCAACATAGAGGAAACACTGTATTGTAGCTTCTTGTTCTTGCATATTCCTTATGCATTAGAGTTGCCTGCTAAGACTTGAACATCTGTCTATGAACTTAAGTGTTCCTGTTGAATGTAGCAAATATGGAAGCAATCCTTGGTTTGAGACAGCGCAGCAGAAATTGTTTAACTCAATTTACAGAGGCTCCTAGGGCTCTGTGCAGCGATGTGGGAAAGACAACGTCAGAAAGTGTGTGTATGTGGGAGCGTGTCTAGTTCCCTTTAAAAGTGGAAAACTTGTCTGTCCTCGCCTGCTTACACAGGTAATTTGTAGGCAGAATAACATGCATACTGAAGATCCAATCACAAGGCAGACTTGACAGCGAGAAGACAGCCAATCAGTGAGGGCTGCCAGGAGCTGACACATTACACACACACACACACACACACACACACACACACACACACACACACACGCACACGCGCACAAAGAAAGAATATAATGTAAAATTGAGCAAAAGGAAGGCAATAAGCAGCGAGCATGTTGGTGAAAACTGTCAAAAAAGGGAGAGAAGAGAGTGAGACAGACAGATAGACAGAGCGACAGATGGAAAGAGAGAACGGGGGCCCTGTCATTCAGTTTTACACCCTACAGGATGAACAGGGCCTCTGTGCTCCTTCTCTGTTCAAACACACCTCATGGCTGTCTGCTCCCTGCAACAACAATACACACACACACACACACACACACACACACACACACACACACACACACAAAGACACAGACACACACACACAAAGACACAGACAGACACACACACACACACACACACACACACACACACACAGCAGCCAGCCTGACAGTGGGCGCAATAATCCTATTGAGAGGCATCGATAGGGGGCTGAAAGTAAAGAGAGTGAGATAGAGAAAAAGACTGGCAAAACACACATACACCACACATAAATACATACAAACAGCAGTCTGGCTTTCTTGCCAACTTGACAGCCTGGGATGAGTCTACTCTCTGCTGTCCTTAATTCATCATTCATCTGTCCAATCTGGTCAGACTCTACACCCAAATATGCACATGCCTACACACACAAACACACTAGTTTGGTCAAGGGCAGACCAGTGGTATTGTTTCACAGGGGAAGCAGGGTGGTGATAACGGATCTCCATGCTTATCTGATTGCTCACACACACCCACGCAGAAACACACACAGTCAAACAAGCATGTACGCACATGCACACTTTCACCATCCTTTCCCATCAGCTGTTACACATGACCTCGACCACACACACAGACTAACAGGTTGATGTTGCAAGGAAGTCCCAACACCACACAAACACATTTATAATCTGGCCAACATAATTACATCCAATCTGCAGAGCACTTTGGGGCTAGCTGAGATATCGTGGGGTATTTTTGGGTGTGCGACATGCTCACAGCTTCACAAGGTGACAGCTTACATTACCGAAATGATATTTCTGTCCATGTGCACTGTGTACAGTATGGGTAAATGCGTATGTGTATACTTTATTTTGCCTCTGTGGTAGGAGCTACCTCAACATAAGAGGGGCCATCTTGAAACTGAGGCGCTTTTATAACACCAAAGCTAAACAAACACACACACAAGCATACTAGAACAGTCTGCAGTGCTTGGCCAAAAACTGGGCCCATAAATGTCCAAGTCACTTTTTCCATACTCAGCAACTCCTGTATAGAAATGCTACAGAGGGAGGGCGAGTAAATAACCACGGAAAGAGTATTGATGTGAAAAAAGAGCAGAAAGGGAGAAAAGGGACAGAATATAAACCTTAACTTAAAAGCCCAGGAGCCATAAGCAATTAACAATGACATCATGTTTACACACACACACACACACACACACACACACACACGATGCTAGGTCTGGATGAAGAGCAAGTCAGCAGGGCGAGGGAGGGATGCAGGCAGTGACAGAGAAGGAGAGGATGACTGTGCACCATTTCAACTCTGGTGGTACAATCAGTGACATGTTCATTCTTGTGGTTCACACTTACACTATTAACAAACCAATGCCACAGTGTAAACCACAACCAATGCTTAAAATATTGAGCACTGAATGGCTGTTTACCATCAGAGTTTGTACACAAAATAGTAAAATGACAAGACCCTAGGTTTCGTTCATTATGCTTTTTGACAAGTATGCTTTATGAACACACCTCCTAATTGTACACATAAGAAAGCACGCGTCAGTGCAAATGTGATGCAAAAACAAATGCACGATATCCATCGTCACCAGGAGGGAAAGGCAGAGAGACAGGGAAGGAGAGAAGCCTCAGTGGTGCACTCCAAAAACAGCAGACAGGTCCTTTGCTAATTCATGTTATTGTCAACAACTTCAGTGTTCCTTCTCCCTCCACAGAAACCCACGTAGTATACTACGTAAACTGTTTCACAACTCCTACTACACAACAGCATATCTAGTCCTTGTGAAAGTTAATCAGTTAATCACCAGAAGTGAATGGTTTTGAAAGGAAAAGTCAACAATAATTCTTCCTTTACCTCTTCGTGCACAATCAGAACATATCTGAACATGAGCTCTGCCCTCCCTACCTCCAACAGGAAAGTTATTCACATCATTCTCTAGGTTCCTTAAATCACATCACATAAACAAGCCATTAAGTGGCTCCATGTTTTTATAAGACAAACAAGTGTATTATCTCAAGGGCCTGGCAGAAACTACCCCAGCAAGGCATGGAAACGATTAGCTACCCGCGTCCAGCCAGCACTATGCACCAACACAAGCCCCGGGAGGGAGGGAGGGGAGCGCGCATGGCCTATAGCCCCGGACGACTCCACGAAATGTACGCAAGTCAAGAGAATACCCTCCTTTATGCTTGTTTGTGCTACAATGAACCTCTTTATTACTTAAATTGTTGCTCAGCAGAGACCTACATGGGACAAGACACAGGATACAGCCGTGAGTCGGGACAGAGCATCTCTGAATGGGAACCAAAGGATAGGATCAACTGACCTGTCAGGCCTCTGGTGCTGAAACAATTAGTCAACTTATCAGTGAAGACAGCGAATAAACGGAAAACTATTTTGTTAACTGATTAAAGGTTTAAGTTATTGATGAAGCAAAGCAGCCAAACATTTTCTTATTCTAGCTTGTCATATTTTAAGGGATTTGGAGATTTTTTTTTTTACTGTTTTATATACGTGCAATTGAAGTACCTTTGGGTGTTGATCTGTTAACCAATTTTACTATTTTCTGACACTAAATTTCAACTTACTGCTGAAGATGGAATGGTAAGGTAATCTCAGTTTCTCTTTTTAGAAATGTAGACATATATTAATTATTATATTTCTTCATCTTATAGCCTTGTAAGAAGTACCAAACTAATTAGTTACTGTTTGTGAAGGTGTTTAGGATTGTGAGGCATAGCTAGCTAATTAAACGCTTTCCTTTTTGTCTGGTGGTTAGTTAACTTCTGATAAATGGCCGATTAGTTAGTCGGTTTACCAACCACTTACCTGCTGATAGGCCCTCCAGCTATACAATGAGACCACAAGTTTAAAAATCGTGAGGTTTCACAACTCTACAGCTCTGTTGTACATGTTCAAGCGTTTCCCCCATTAAAGCCCCAACATAGCAGTCGAGTTGTAGTAAGCTAACCTTGTACTAGCGGTGGTCAACGGCCGGTTGCTCGAGACAACGTTCTGTCTGTTCTCATAAACAAACGTTCTATTGCCTGACGCTACGTGAGAACTCATTCAACGGGCATCACAGCCACAATAAACCCAAAGGAACACACACGGTGTCCCATAAATGCCCCCATCTGACGCCGCAGCCTCCCGGGTCTCCTCTCCCCCACCATCCCGACTTGTTCGCAGCACACAGCAGCGGGCCCCTCAGATGCCAAAGCAATATGTCGCATCGAAGAATTATGGAAAGTTAACTTACGTTACCACTCAAATTCACGGCTGAAGAAAACTGAAACGGCTACAACTCCCCGTATTCAAGCGAAAAATCACGGCGTACAACAATCACTCACCTCCTCTCCAGTGTGTTCGCGTCCTCCTCGCTGGGCTCCTGTCTATTTTCTCCTCCCCTCTGTTTTCTCTCAGCTTGTTCCTTTCCTCCTCCCTCCCAGATGCCGCTGTTCTCCAACAGGGGGAACCGGGGGACGCTGCTCCGGAAGCAAACGCTCCTCTTTACTGCCTGCTGCCTAACCATGCTAGTACTATTTTATCCTTAGTGTAGTGGCGCTGCTAGTATGACTACTTTAATATAACTAACTAAAGAAAAGGTCATTGTAGCCTACTGAAGGACATTTGCAAACTTGAATGTGTTTTATATGCTTTGGGAAGTTTTTCCCCCAAGAACATTAACAAGACCATAGTCTAGAACAATGATTCTAAAAGTGGGGTCCAGAAAAGTTAATAAAAACATTGTTAAAAAAGAAAAAGTGGGTAGTAGGCAACAAATAGACAATCAAGTAGAAACGTAGTAGGCCTGTGTGCTATTACACATGAGGGTATGGTAGTAATTGCGCAGTTACTATCAGCTGCCATAAGATGAGTTGGATAATGTTGTAGTATATCGTAGTGTTAACAAAATATGGTTCACTCAATAACTGCATTATTTCAAAAGTCAAAAACAATCAACATATCTGTTCTGTGCACCGCCTGACATTACCTGGCACGTATTGTGGAATGTATTCTGTATGTGTGTATGATAAATGGTGCTAAAAAATAATAAAAGATTGATCCCAAAAAAAACAAAAAAAAACAATCAACATAGTCAAATGGCTGAATTGAAATGTCTTCCAAAACATTAACAAATTCATACTGGGTGTTCATAAAAACAACATCACACCATCAATATGATAATGCCATCACTTTAAACTCAAAGTGCTTCTATCAAATAGCAAAATATCAGCCTACAAATAAACATTATCAGTTTGTAATGATTGTTATGAACCTATGTCCTACCTATTAATACAAATGTAAAGAGCATTCAGCATTGGTAATACATTTACAGATAATAAAGCAACATTCATATTAGATTTTTCCAGATAACCACAAAATGAACAATACGAAGCCACCACACTGGCAGCATTGGGTAGAATTCAGTGGCTTCAGAAATGTACTGACAAGGAACAACTCAAATAGCTTTTAGTCTGAAATGAGCACACTCTATTGTTTGGTGAAATTAAATTCAGCAGGATTTTCATTAAAAAAAAGAAAAAGTGTAGGGCCTAAAGGAATTACTGTGTATATTGTATCTCCCTTGCATAAAGAGGCATCTAGAACCATCTTAAACTTTTTAAACTTTATACTTGTTTTGGTCTAACTTGGCAGTATTCAGGTCTCAAGGTTTATTGTGTGCATGTATGGTAAATATTGAAAGAAGAAAAATGCATTTGTCCTGTCCTCTCTTTGCTGAAAGCAGACTTGCATCAAATATCATCAGGCCACAGTCCCAGAACACTTTATTGGTGAATAGCATTTTATTATTGTCCATTCTGGAGTTGTATATGAGATAAGTCATTTGATTACCTTTGAGCTACTTTCAAGTCAAAATGAATGGGAAGCAATTTGGCCTGGCAGGTAGGAAAGGGATTAAACAAATTGTAAGCCACTTTGCTTAGAAAAAAATAATTGGCAATGTGGTAGGTCTATACATGATTTGTAGTTTATGGTCTAGAAGTGCAAAACCACAAAGTAGGAATTACAGTTTAATTTGTTGAAATCTGAATTAGCAGAGGACTCCAGGCAGTGAGATCTAGTTGGGTGTATGTGCAAGGTGGAGCATTAACAAGACAAAAGCAGCCACCATGTGCATACAAAACACATGACAGATTACATGTTTTAGTCAAAACATTGAGTGAAATGTCATAGAATTGGGTGGAGACGTGTGCCTTCCTTACGATGAATCCTATTGACTATGGTGACCTCCTGACTGTTCCTCTAGCGCTATCAAGCGGTTCAAATTGACGCTTGTCGATCATTTCAGTTTATGACATGGATACCTCTGAAACGACCACATTTCTCTGAGCTGTACTTTAATTATTGCTTAACCATGCCAGTATAGTTTTACATTACATAATAACATTCATGAAGACTGTGTTAGACTTATTTTATTTCTGATGCAAATAGTTGCTCACTGACTATGAATACCGATTTATACTCACACAGTATAGGGTACAGTACAGTCTAATAAAACGATTACACCTAGTTAGACTTATTATTACTGATGTCTATAAACAAGCCAAATGTTCTGTAGGTTGTAAACTATACAAATAGTGCAAATAAATAAAGAATGTGGATATACATGGACGATGTGATTTGTACAGTTTGTGCATGTATACATGTCTATATACTGTATATACAGCATGTAGGATTTATATTGACAGTGACAGATGATATGTACATAGAAAAACATTGGTGCATTAAAAACTGTATAATTATAATCTAAAATGGGAGCAGTGGATGTTACAGGGGTATTGACAGTGTATGACAGATTTAACTGTTCTTCAGAGTGTGGGAAGAAACTGTTCTTGTGTCTGTGTTTTGGCATACAGTGCTCTGTAGCGCCTACCACAGGGGAGACGTTTGAATAGGTTTTGTCCCAGGGTGTGAAGGGTCTGCAGTGATGTTACCTGCTCATTTCCTGACTCTGGAGATGTATAAGTCCTGAATGGAGGGCAGGCTCTGCAGTCCTGACCTGTCTGTTCCTGTCCTGTTTGGTGGCTGATCCAAACCACACAATGATGGACATGCAGAGAACAGACGGGGTTATTGCAGTGTAGAAGACTCAGCAGCTCATGAGGCAGGTTGAACTTCCTGAGCTGGCACAGGAAGTACATCCTCTTAGAGCTGCAAAGATTAATCGATTAGTTTAACTATTAAATTAACTATTTTGATAATCAGATTGAGTCATTTTTTTATGACAAAAGTAAAAAAAATTCTGATTCCAGCTTCTTAAATGTGAATATTTTCTGGTTTCTTCACTCCTCCGTGACAGTAAATGGAATATCTTTGAGTTTTGGACAAAACAAGACATTTGAGGACGTCATCTTGGGCTTTGGAAAACACTGATCGACATTTTTCACCATTTCTGACATTTTATAGACCAAACAACTAATCGATCAATCGAGAAAATAATCAACTGATTAATGGACTATGAAAATAACCGTTAGTTGCAGATCCACAATCACTGCTGGGCCTTTTTCCTGATGGTGTCACTATAGTTAGGTCCTGGGAGACTGAGGATCCCAGAACCCTGAAGGAATCCACAGTGTTGTCCACTGTCATCTCCACAGTTTCAGCTTTTAAATGTGTAGCTTTTCTTTGCTACTAAAACCTCCTTTGTCAGTGTGAGTAGTATATATGTGCAGGCCTATAAGTTTAATTATCAAAATGTTTAACTTTACAACAAATACATCTCCATAAATATATTGTGTAATACTGAATATTGCAACTTTATACACGCGGTGGAAATGTGTGTACATTCATGTACAGTGTAGGCCACTGTTTCTCAAATGGGGGTACGTGTACCCCTAGGGGTACTTTGGAGGACTGCAGGGGGTACGTGAGATATTTAACAAAATGTTTACAAGGCTGTTGTCCAGAACATTGTTCCTCTTTATGTAGACTTTTTTTTTTTCCTACCAAAAATGTGACATTTGTGTCACCTTCTTTGGACCTAATTTTGCCTTCCTTCCTTCTACTGTCCTACTTTTTTACAAGTTTCTCACTTTTTTCTTCTTATGTCACTGTTTTTCATACTATTTTGACCTATTCTTGCCTTACGTCCTTCCTTCTTTCGACCATCTTTTTCCAAGTTTTTGTCTTTTTTTACAGTTTTTGTCTCAATTTCTCATTAGCATTTAAATAAAAAAAAATTTCAGTTACAAGGCTGTTGTTTAGTAAATCTATCGCTGACAGCGCTGTACTGTTCCTGTTTACATACACTTTTTTTTCTACCGAAAATGATTAGCGCTGGTCCGGGGGTACTTGGCTTAAAGAAACAATTCAAAAGGGGTACATTATTGAAAAAAGTTTGAGAACCACTGGTGTAGGCTACACATAAAAAGAGATGCTGTTTCCTCCTCTCTCCTTCATCTCAAAGTTGTAACTACTCCAATCCGCCAGGCGGCGCTGTGCTGCCATCGTCACCGGTTGTTAACCAATCATCGACCAGTAACCAGCAGTTTGAAAAGGAAGCGGGTCCAGCAGTTAGCGGAGCGGGTTCATTCCTTCTTATATACTGTCTATGGTTCATTCGGGAAAATAATGAACGAGATACAAACAAGATAATAGACTATCAATCATGGAAATGGGTTAAAACAGCTAATTAAATGGAGTTCCAATAAGTTTCGTCGATCACTGTTGATAAGCTGTAAGGGCGTTGATATAATTAGCACAGTTTGCAAAAGGTCGAGCTAGGCTAACTTGACTGGCGGATGTTAATGCTGGTGGTCTATTGAATGTGTAACGTTAACGTTAGATGCTTTTAAACAAGCCTTTACCCGTTGCTATAAAATCCGTTTGGCACGGTTATATCTGTGATTTTAAACATGAAGCCATTAAAGCCGTTATTTTTGAAGACCTACGGTAAGGAGAGGCGAAAGCTGTCCGCCTGGATCTCACCGGAATACCGCAAGCAGGCCTTCGACAGCACACCCTCAACAGACGGTGATATGTCTGTCTTTGAACCCGCAAAACCTCCGATGATAAGGTATGTCAAGGCGAGAGTCACTTTAGTCGTCTGGCTCAACGGATGCACATTGCTGGGATGAAGCCGAACATGAAAAAGCCTGGTGCCCAGGGGCGATTCTAGGATCAGACCTTTAGGGGGGGGCTCAGCCCCTAATGAGAATGTGACATGGATACAGTGCCTTGCAAAAGTGTTAAGTGTGCCTATCTGAGAGTGTATGGCTGCAGCCCCGCCCTGTACGGTTGTGATTGTTGGGGAGACACTCTAAGTGATAAGGGAAATATTAGAACTAATAGATCTCACCATGAAACTTCCCCACTTGATTACTTGCATTAAAAGAAGTGTTATATCTTTATGTTTACATAATGTCATGCAAATGAGGTGTTATCTAATGCTAGCTTTTGGTGAATTTAGGAGAAATCTACAGGTGCAAAGTGTAGTAAAATCAAAACCTGAATGTGTATTTTGGATTTTTTTTTTTTCCACTAGTCTGAATGAAGACATGTTATGGAAGCAAAATAGGCACACTGTTTTTTTTGTTGAAAAATTATGTTTCCATTATTGGTCTGGCTCTTCTTCAAGTACACAAAGCCCTGGCAGTGTAAAGCTCTCTGAATTAGGCTGAAGCAGTGGTATGTACACAGTTTGTAGACACAGAGAAATGCATAACAAACGATACCACCCTGTAGAACTGGCATACTAAAATACCCAAGATTACCCATTCTAGGCCAATTATCGTTTAAATCTTTTCCCGACCTATGCCTACTTGCTCTCACATTTAATATTGTATTCTTGCTGCCCCTAATTTTTTTTTTTTTTTTTTCATTTTGTGCAGAGAGAGGAAGACTAGTGTTGCTAGTCGTAGAGCAGGGCGTCCTGCCAAGAAAAAGGCCATGCTATGTCTGGCTGAGAAGAGCAGCAGCAGTGATGAGGAGACTACCCCTCCTCCTCCCTGTCCTCAGCCTGCTCAGCAGAGCAAGACAACCAGGTCTGTGAATAAAAATGCAGCTGGCAATTTTGAGGAGAGGTTATTATTTCATTAATATGCCTTTTGTAATAAGTAAACCGTTAATAACGTTAACCAATTAAAGATTATTAACATAACAATTATGGATTGCATTCCCAATCAGATTTCATTACACTACAAGGTTGTATAATATTGTGTGATAAACCTTTTGTCCTCCACAGCAGAGACTAAATATCCTTGAGGGTCTTTATTTTTCATTTAATGTCTTAACATTTTTTCCCCTAACCTACTTGCTAAGCCCCATGTTCTACCTTGCTCATTGGTTGGTTTTATTTATTTTCTTTATCATAATAGCGAAGAAGACAAGTGATAAACCAGTCCACCCTGCCAAGAGAAAAGCCATGTTGATATTGTATCCTTACTGCCCTTAACACGTTCATCTGTTTTTCATGTCGCAGAGAGAGGAGGACTGGTGTTGCTAGGCGTAGAGCGGGGCATCCTGCCAAGAAAAAGGCCATCTTATGTCTGACAGACACCAGCATTGATGAGGAGAACATCTCTCCCTTCTGTCCTCAGCCTGCTCAGCAGAGCAAGACATCCAGGTCTGTGCACAAACGCGCATGAGCAGAACACACTGTGAATGATTGTCAGCATGTACAGACTTTTGTGGTTCTTTTTTTGTTGTTGTTAGGACAGCAGTGTCTGCAAGGATACATTTGACAATACTGGCATTAACAGAGGACTTGTGCATTCAAGCAGATCCAACTGTTTTCAACAGTTCCTAAAATATCCACCACTCATTGTGAATGCTGCACTTTGAAATCTCAGATCTACGGCTGCTTGTTAAAGCAACACTATGTAACTTTTAGCTGCAGCAGTAGTTCCAATGAGACAACCTGTAGGGGGACCGAAGCATTGCTTTAAAATGTCAAAAGTCAAAAATAACAAATACCCGTCAGCGGTTACCAGAGCCCAACATGATGTCTTCAAATCCGTCTGTCTGCTATCTGAGGCAGTGTTCAGACCGACTTTGGCTCTGCATACATGCAACACACCCTTCCTATTCATTTGAGCCAGTCTGGCAGCACAGCAGGGGTTGCCGACGGAGAGCTCAGCTGCAAAAAACGCAGGCTCGACCTGCGAAAAAGGTTTAACTCGGCCTAACAATGCAACATCATCAGGCAGGGTGCTGCAATGGCCAATTAGGTATGTGTAAGGGCACATTCCTGGTGGATTGCTTTGGAACTTGAACCATATTTCTACTGTTTACCTTGCAATCATTGCAACAAAAGATATAAAACTGTTGCCGCTGTGATAACCTTCAGGTTTTCTTTTCAGTCTGAACACCCACTAGATGTCCTCAGTAATAGCTGTAATCTTTTTAGCTTTCTTTCTTCTCTTTCTCAGCGATCATCTTCCTTCTGCGGGCCGCTTTGTAACCCGCCGCAGACATGCTGCTGCCACCAAACCCCAACTCCCTAAATCAACGTTCAGTATGCTCGACTCTTCAGATGACTTTACTTCCGGAGCCATTGCTTCCAGGAGGATTCTTCGGGCGAGGAGGGTCCCCCCAACATATGTGGTATCGAGTGCAGAGAACTCAATGAATGCTGCAGGGACTGCCGGCTTTGCCACCAACCCCTTCCGAGAGATATCCCTCAATGAGTTGACAGATCACAGCCTCGGACCCTGCCCCAGGAAACCCATCTTTTGCTCCACGCCCTCAGCAGGCTCCTTCAGCAAACGGCCACGCCTTAAACCCTTATCTATAAATGATCAATCTTCCAACCCGCCATCCATGTCAGTGAGTTGTATAGGCGTCTTGAGCACATTCCAAGAAGACGTGGATTCACCAGGGCAGCGTGTCTCCGCACCACGTTCTGCACCACCCAATTCTGGGGAGAAGCTGCGGTCGAGCCTTAGTGAGCAAGAACCACACCTGCATCACAACGAAGAACCTTCTGGTGTTTTGTTCATGGAGCCCAGCAGCACAAACAAGAGAAGAAGCTGTAGTGTGGAAGCCAGAAGCTATAGTGAAGACACAAAAACCAAGAGTGCTGGGGAATTACCAAGTCTGAATCTGCTCTCGACCGATGAAAGCAGAAGTCATTTTGTGTCAGCAGCCGGTGGATCAGGGTGGCTGATAGAGGCTCTAAAGGAGAAATGTTTGACCAAGCGCTGCTCCGTGCAGCTAGGAAGATTGGACAGCGTCACTGTTTCTCAGCTATGCAGTCAAACAACCTACTCATCCTGTTTGGGACAGTCAAGCTCAGCCCACAGCCGGCAAACAAGTGAACATCCAGTGTCTGTGGACAGCCGTCAAACTTTTGACCTTTTACATTCTTTAGGATCATCATTTGATCTTAATTTATCTGTGACGAACGTTAAAACCAGTGATTATATACAGTCAGTAAATAGTTTTGAATCTTCTGAACATGCAGCTTCAGTGACTGGCAGTCAAAGCGCTAACAATTCACCATCAGCTGAACACTCGTCCACACAGGAATCCATGGCGCAGCCAGAATCATTACTCTATGCTGAATCTACCTACCACAAAGACAGCCGCGTTGAGTTTATCATGGGCACACAACTACCAGCCAACAGCTCTGTGCAAACACCGTTTGCTGTTGCATTAAAGGACAAAAGTCTAACTAAGAAATGCACCGTTGAGCTCAAAAAAATGTCTTTGTCACCACAGAATTCAGAACCAAACAAGTCTGACAATGACCACACACATCTCACATCTCCCAGTCCGGTAGCTCAGACGCAGTCTAAAGACCCAGAAACGGAAGAAAAGGCAGCGTTGCTCACGGCGACGCTAAAGGAGAAATGTATAACTGACAAAGTCATTGTTGGGGTAAAGAGAGTAACATTGTCACAAGTAAAAGAAATTCTGCAGCTCAAAGACACATTTGAATTACCCACAGATGCGTCAGACTCGGCCAGTGATAACCAGACAAAGAATAACCATCAGTGTGAGAGGGACACCTATCCCTGTAATGAAGAAACTTCTGCCATGAAAGTAAACATGAAAAAGAGAGGCTCAACTAGCTCTGAAAACAAGATTGCTTCAGACAAAGAAGAAGTTGTGAAGAACTCTTCCAACATTTCCCACAAAGGAAAAAAGACACATCCGGCTCCTAAAGAAAGGAAAAGGAAGAGCACGTCCACGGACCGGTCTGGGACAACCAGGAAGGCATGCATAAGTGGTCTGAGCGTGAGTCGCTGGAAAAACAAAGGCAGTGCCAGCACACAAGTGTTCAGGAGCAGGACTGCACAGACGGGCGGTAACAAGGCTGTGGACTGCAGCATCGACGAGCTGATCTCCACACATCACAAACCACAGCCACGGGTGAGAACAATACACACACACACTATATTATATATTCTATTCTATTCTATATTACTATATATATATATTCGCTGAATGTCTATCGACTGATATCGTAATTGACAGTATTGATTATTGCTTAGCCCTTGTCAGACAAAACAAGCAGTGTAAAGACCTTATTTTGGGCTGTCAGAACTAGCGATGAACCTTTCAACTAAATTATTAGTTAAAAAGTGAAAAGTATTAGTCAGCTGTAGCCCTTTTCAACCAATTCAGGTCAATTCAATTTTATTTATAGTATCAAATCGTAGCGAGAGTTATCTCAAGACACTGTACAGATAGAGTAGGTCTAGACCACACTATATATTTACAAATACCAATTCCAGTAATTCCCCCAAGGGCAAGCATTTAGTGTGACAGTGGCGAGGAGAAACTCCTTTTAGGGAGAAACCTCGGCAGACCCAGGCTCTTGGTAGGCGGTGTCTGACGGTGCCGGTTGGGGGTGTGACGAACAGTGGCAATAATAGTCATAATAAAGATAATGAAACTATTACTAGAAATAGTAGTTAATAAAGTCTATGGATTGTTCTCATTAACAAAGCTAACTGGGACAGTGTAAACAAACAAAGTACATTTTGTTGGGTCTTTCAAAAGTTTGTGTTTTTTTTTTTTTTTTTTTTGCTGTGAATGCCACAAACAAAATTGATCTGCAAGGTATTACAAAAACTTAAAGGTCAAATATTCTGTGTTTGTGTGTGGTGTTTAGGTTGGTCTAAAACATACCAACCTAAACACCACACACAAACCGATTTGGGTTTAAAGTATGTATTGTTTTCGCTTCTACTACAATCCACCCAACTGTACTTAAATGTTAATAGTTTGGGAGGATTTAAAATGACGACATGTGGAGCTGTGGCATCATTGACAATGTGAAATCATTCCTGTGTTTAGGAGCTGTTGGGAACCACCATCAATTTCTCCACCCCGGTGAAAGCGAGTCGGCTCAACCTCTCGTCTCTGTTGGCTGACTTCACGCCTAACACACACACCTGGAGTCGACTCAAAGCGGCCCTATCTGTTCATCGCAAGGGCATGGGTAATACACACAGGCAATACTAAGTTGTGGGGCTACCGTCTGCAGGTCGGTTGGTTGGTCAACTGCGTGTCCACCAAAGCATTTTTTTTTTCGCAGCTGAAAAAGCCAGGCACTCTTCTGAAAACGTCCAGCTGGGAGCGCATTGGAGGCGCGGAGGTTTTTTCAGCTGAGATGCTTTGGTTGAGTCTGGTTACTATGATCCTTAATATCTGCGGAAGTAATGTAGTAAATGTCATGTAAGTAAATGTTGGCACAAAGAGTACTTTCTCTGGCCCTTGCTTTGGACGTAGTGAGAGAGGACAGATATATACGCTCCAACAGTATTCATTTCTCCGTTGTTGTTGTTCAGCACTTGTACATGTAGGATGTGATGATGGTTGGCCTTTGTGATTTTTGTCCCGCCCCTCCTCCACTATGGTTGGACAGCTTGGTAAAAAGGGGACAGTGACGAGTGCAGCGTTCAACCCAAAGTTGAACAGTTTTCAACTCTCAGCGACTAGAAAAAAACTCCAGACGTGCAGCACTCACCACAGAGTAGACGCTCAGCCCCTCATCACGCTGCCGGTGTTTGTGGCATAGTGTAAATACGAGGCACTCCCATTGCAAAGCATTTAAAAACCTACACTGGCCTCAGGGAATAACGCTTTGGTGGACACACACCGCTACCAGGTAGAGTGCACTCAGTGCACTGTGGCCAATTTAGGTAATTTAGAGATGAAGTGCAGATTGTTTCCCCCATCGATTGCTTGAAGTGTAGGTAGAAATTCAGTTAACTAAGATTTTCTTTGGTTGACTACAGCCCTACTAAATTGTAATCTGTCCCTCGATTCTTTGGGACTATTGACATTTTAAAATTTAATTTAAAGCCACCTTTGTCCTTTTTTTATTTTTATTTTTTATTTTCCTTGTCGGTTATCCCTCATTCCCTCTCTTAAGTGATATGCACTCCGAGCAGTTTACGTCTGTCAGTATCGGGGTCACCTAGAAGAGTGAAGTTGGACATCAGCCAGGACCTTTTTGCCACACCCTCGCGGACACCGCTCCCCAAACACCTCCGGTCACAGCTGCTGAGCCGCAATTCTTCGGTACAGTACACCTATGCCGTCAAGATTTTTTAAGTTTTTACTACGTACTTTCTACTTTCTACTTGGTGTTTGACTGTGAATGGGTTGTTAACACTTGATGCAAATGTCTGCCACCTGCTCCCTCCTGTCTTTTGTCACAGATTGTGTGTGAGGATGCAGATTTGTCGGATGCAGAGAAGGTGTATGCCGAGTGTGGCCAACAGCGTCCCCTGCCCTGGGAGGAGTGTATACTCCCTCACCGTATGAAACGGTGTGTGAAGATAGGGGAAGGGACCTTCGGTGAGGTCTTCTCCACCACCAACGCCTCAGGAGACACTGTTGCACTCAAAGTATGCGTTTGTGTATATACAGTATTTTTATTCTGTGTGTGCATTACTTTGTGTGTTAGGCATTGTATTGTGTTAGATCAATGCGCAATGCGATTTAAAACATATCACATCTTAAGTGTTACAATTTAAAGTGGGCTGTATGTTTTAAAGACGGGGGACTTCTCTGTTGGACAGAAATGTTTGACATAATATTCTAAACTCAAGGTTCACTTACTAGTTTTTTCCAGAGCTTTTGACCATGGACAAAACTGACGTGATCAATTCATTAAAAAAAGTTGATTTAATAAAAAAAAAAAACACTCATTTAATCTGATGCATCACTTTATTCAAATTGAGGATTTTGTTCATAAAATAAAATCACAAAATACGACGACACACATTCGCTTTGAATGTATATTAAAAAAAAAATTAAAGTTGGTCCAGCCCTAGTCAAGAGTGAATCTCCATAGTCATTTTATGTTATATTGAAAATGGCATTATAGAAAAACAATGCAAAGCGTTTGGTCTAGGCATGACAAATGCCAAGAAACCACATAGTTCCATGATAAAGATTTGTTTTTGTGTATTCTGCAGTAAAACAGTGACTCCTGTCTTGACAGATCATTCCAGTAGAGGGCAGTGAGAAGGTGAATGGAGAGGATCAGAAGACTTTAGGAGAGATTCTCCATGAGATTATTATCTCAAAGTAAGTAGTATATGAAGTACAAACTGCACTTCACACTACTCCATTTGCTGGGATACAATAATTAGGGGGGACACCTAATGATGAGCCTTGGAAACCACATTTTGTTTTTCTGCCAGGGAGCTGAGCAGCCTGAAAGAGAAGCTGCAGAACAAGACTCACGGGTTTATTGGACTCAACGAGTAAGCAACTCTCTTTGGTCTTTTGTCTTTTTGTCCGCTAGCGTCTCGGCCGTTTGGATTTTTAATTAATGTGACTCGACTTGTTCCCTCGCAGTCTCCACTGCGTTCAGGGCTGCTACCCTCCAGATTTCCTGAATGCTTGGGACGCCTTCGACCAGCAGAGAGGCTCTGAGAACGACCGACCAGGTCAGTGAGAGGAACACCTGTTCACGTTTTGTCAACGTGTCCGTCAGGTTGCAGTGGCTGACCAAAATCTATCCATGTAAGACCAGGCTATGTGTTTTGTCTATTTCACTGGGTCTTTCTTGTTCTCTTTGCTTAGATTTCTTTGAAAAGGATCAGTTATTCATAATCCTGGAGTTTGAGTTTGGAGGCATGGACCTAGAGAACAGCAATGGAACGGTAGGCTGCCTAATAACCTCCCCTCTGTGCTGCACAGTGTTTAGCAGTGATGTTGAGCATTCATCAATCATGTCAGTGACTGCGCAGAGTGTCTCTTGCTCTCTGAAGCTAGCACACTCTGTTTTAGGCCTGTCGCAATATGCAATAAATCAATTAATCGCATGATAAAATAAAAATGAGCTTGATCATCTTTAAATGGAAATTATCGCGGCCGGAAAAATGTCAATTTTCTTTGTTTTTGGTTGTTTTGTTCATTTATCGTGGATATTTAAAATGTCTTCCAGTTGCAGTGTTAAATATTCTTTAGAAATAAAAGTTTATAGTTCTTTGAAAAGGTGTACCTGCATTATCATTATATTAGATGAAAAATGGTCTCAGAACGACAATATTATCGTTTATCGCAATAATTCCCGGGACAACTTATCGTCCAGCAAAATTTGTTATGACAGGCCTACTCTGTTTACAACTTCAAGTCCCGCTTTCTTTTGTATGCTGAGACGTGTGTCTCCTCCTTAACTTCTATGACTTTTAAGTTAAAATGCTTGCCAGTACTGTAGTCAGAGTTTCAAGTACTCTGTCCTCAAACAGAAGCATTACTACAACACCACTACACTCATTACACTAGATGTAGCTCAGTACACTTGCACACTGTAAGAATGTTGTTAGTTTAGGATCCTCATTAACTCCTGCAATGCAATAATCGGACAATGCAGTAAAATGACAGTGCATCATCAACAATACAAAATAGGATATCATAAGACAAAGAAAAAACACACAATAGCATAATTTCATAACGTAACGCAACACATGATAATGACAAATACGCAGACAAAGACAGACACATAGGCAGGACAGCTCCGCCAGTGCAGTCAAAGAGCAACCATTATGTATGTCTGTTTGAGCACATTTTCAATGTAGACCGATTCAAACATTAATGAAGAGACTGCATGCATAAAAATAAGTCCCTTGAATAGAGACACACACAACTTAACGAAGACCTTTAAATATGTACGCTGAAGATAATGCTGAAACATTGAAGAAGAAGCTGAGCATCTAAAAGAAGTGTATTGAATCGAAAAACGGTATTTTTTCCCCCCAAACTATTAGCCCATTGTGGGGTGAGAGTACAAATGCAGTCTTTAATTCAAGCCTTTATTGTGTTGTCAAGCTGGCGTCTTTGGGGGTGGCGAAGAGCATCCTTCATCAGGTCACGGCTGCCTTGGCTGTTGCTGAGCAGGAGCTACACTTTGAACACAGGTGATGTCCTCCGACCTTTTGATGTTATGTAACCACAGGTAAAATAAACAAAGTGGCAATATACATACATTGATTGCTAGAGGTATGACGAGATCTCGTGAGATTAAAATGTGACGAGACTTCTCGTCGATGTAAAAACTGTCTGGCAATATCGGTCACAAGTGCAGAGCAGCAGCCAGCATGACGGAATCTAACCTGGATGGTCTTATATACATACTTACAATACACACAATTAGCATTGCAGTTGTTAAAGGCTGCCTGTAAAACCCAGCGTTAGAACGTTAGAGGGTATATTCTCGCTCTCTCGTCACACCCCTATTGATTGCTGTCGGTATGAAGGCATTCCGTAACTTTTATTAATTGCATTTAAAGTAAGGCATAAAAAAAAATGTTTGGTTCTGGTTGGTTGTCAGTTGAGGTCATGGGTCGATAGGGAATTTATTTTTATTTTTTTTCCAGTGGCAGCAAGAGATAGGTAGGAATTGTTTTTACAGTTGTCGCTTAGTAAATTGAAAACGTGGTGAGGCGTCATTCACGTGCATATTAAGTAGCCACGTGTCTCTGTTTTGGTCTTATACATCCACAGGTTTACCGCTCCAGCGGAGAGGATGGTTCGTTTAGACAGCAGCTAAGTTTACAAGAGTTTGTCCAAACTAAGAAACAGTTAGACTACAAACGGACATCTTTCATTTTAGCTTGTTTGTAAAAAGTAGCTATTTGCCGAGTAGAGTTGTGTTTGCACAGCGCAGTGGACAGCACAGACAGAGCAGACTGAAATATTGGTTTCTACATGTTTATTCCTGTAGAACAGGTAGGTGGGTATTGATAAGTATTGACCTTTTAATCATGGAGGGTTTACTGTAGGCTACTTACAGTAACGAGTGTAGCGTTAGTTCATCTGCGCCAGCGGCAGTAAATAATGTATAATCTGTATCGTTTCCAATCAGTTACATGTGCTGCGTGAAGTAACGCACACACATCAGCTCGTGGGTGGCGCGGGCATCGCTGTTCAGTTCGGTGAGGGCTGCTTGAAGGCGCCGTCCTCACGCTGCTGCCGTAAAACTGGACACGGCAACGTTAAGTGCCGCTGCGGCGACGGTTCCTCTTCCAGCATTGCTGGAGGCAGACATGAAAATCACTCTCCTTTCGGCGAAATTCGCCGTTTTGAAACCAATAGGTGACCTACGTGAATCGTATAGATTCGATGAGAAAATGTTTAAGGGAGGGAGGGGGGGTTTAAGTACTCGGGCCTGGTGCCCGATTTCTGGCGTATGACTATTTTAAAAAAATAAATAAATTTAAAAAGTCCACACGGGATTTGTTTTGATGCGCTGGATTTAACCAATCGTCGAACTTCCACCTACCAATGAAACGAGTTCTAGCCAATCAGATGCAAAGTAGGGCGGGTCTTTGCCGAAATGTGAGAGTGCGGTGCCGGTGTGGTCTCCGTGGTAACCATATATGTCAATGGTGGTAACGCGGCTAAAAAAATGGAGGCAAAGTTTATCAAACTTGGAGCATGTAGATACAGGCAGCTTTAGTTGAGAAAGGAGTTAAAAACAAATGGCGCTGGGCATGAATAGAGGACAAGAGGAAAAGGGTGGAGACGGGAAGCCGTTTTAGCACTTGGTGCCTCAAATTGAGGGAGCCGGGTGCTTGCCTCTGCTGCGCGTGTTCAAGGAAGATACTGTACGGCAGCAGCGGTAAGAAAGTGCTTGCTAGTCACAAAGCTTCACTCTGTAATCCGAGTACGTTACCGGCAACGACCGCTACTGCTGCGACTGTTCCTTCACTGACCGACCGTGATACAAACAATACGTGTGTGCACGTTCATAGCGGAACACGATTTGGTATTAACGATGGCCACTGTGTAAAAGCTGTCTGAAGCCCAAACTGCCTTGACAAAGCTGTCTGTTTGGAATCAGCATGGCAGGTATTTAAACATAACGGCCTTGTCCCAGAGTTTAGACGTCTAGCTGTACGAAAAGCTAAACAATGCTACGTTTTTAATAAATGTCAATAAAGCAGCTAATATCAACATGGACAAAATCATGAATGTACTAATTCGCTTTTTTGATGATGACCTGGCCAAAGTAGTAAAGTTTAGTTTTCACAATGATTCATTGTAAGATTATGATATTATTGCAATATGTAAATCCACATTGACGCTTTATTTAACATATGGTTGGAAGAAGTAAAAATGTATCCAAAACTTTTTAGTTTTTAAAAATTATGACTTATTATTGTGTAATGTCAGAAGGACTTTAACTGTTTTGCCAGTCAAATTAACTTTAATGAGTGCATATGGAAATATTCTACTTTTGGTTGGCAAAAAAATCATATTGATGCTTTAAAATATGGAATATTGAAAATTTTCTTCTGGCGGAGCATGCCCCCGGACCCCTCTAGAGGGGTAATATCCTTCTCACCTTTTTCACCCCTGACCCGTTTTCATGCTGGTGGAGGACAACAGGCATCTTACAAAAATGTAATTCTATAGTTCGCCTCAAACTTTTTATTTGGATATTTATTTAATTCGTATCATTTCTACCCCAAGCTCATAAAAATAAATTTGGGTCGCACATAAATTGACAGGGTCGGTCGGAAACCGGAACCAAACAATTATTTTTGTTAGGCCTGACCATTTAGATGTGAATGTTAAAGACTTTGAGAGTGCTCACAAAGTACTTGAATTTTACTCTTAAAAAGCTGTACGAACCCTATGTTTATAAAGTCTATAAAATGCCCATCACAATTTCCCAAAGCCCCAAGTAATGTACTCAAATGTCTTATTTTTCCCCGCCAAATGTTCAAAAAGCATATTGTCCATTTACTGTCATCAAAGGACTTAGAAAAACCAGCAAATATACACATTTGAGAAGCTAGAACCAGATGGGAGATGTGGCACTCGGTATCAAACTTGTGTTGTAAGTCAATACACAGTTGGGTGTGTATGTGGTGTCAGTGTGATGGAGGGTTTATTGGTGCCTCGTAACGGCAACTTTATCCCCCTGTGTTGTTTACTGCAGGGACCTCCACTGGGGCAACGTGCTGGTCAAAACAACCAAGCAGAAGACGGGGAGCTTCCTCCTGAATGGAGCAGCCCACTCTCTGGAAACTAAAGGGGTGTTGGTTCGCATCATTGACTATTCTCTCTCCAGACTCGAAATCGGTCAGATATTTAGTTTTTACCTCCCTCGTTGTATTTTTTGCACCTAAAAATGTAGCCCTGATAAAATCATGACGCGTAATTAACAAGCATATGTTTTGTTCTTTCCAGATGATCTGACGGTGTCCTGTGATATCTCCGAGGATGAGGAGCTTTTCATGGGCCAGGGAGATTACCAGTTTGATATCTACAGACAAATGAGACAGGAGAATGGGTCAGTGCATTAATGTGTCTGAGCCATATTTAAAAACAGCCATTGTGCCATGTAAAGCCATAAAGGAGTCACATGGAGCAGTGTAACTATGCATAAGATCTTATCCTACACATTTAATAGAGATTATGTGTAGAGGATAACAGAGCCAACATTGGATTTCTTATTGATTTGAATTGAATAAATATGTCCAGAAATACTAGTCAGATGATTAGTTCAGAAATTCCAAACACACATGGATCTCACCAAACATCTATGGTTTGTATGATGGCATATGCATGTTTAGTCATTTATTAGTCACCCATAAAAACACAATTTGCGTGTCTGACACTGATCATTCTTTTGAGTGTTCATTGTGATTTGTCTTAAAGGAGTAGTTTGACATTTTGGGAAATATGCTTATTTATGTTCTTGATGAGAGTTGGATGAGAAGATCGATCGATTAAATGAAGCTACAGCCGGTTAGCTTAGCATAGAGACTGGAAAAGGGGAATCAGCCAACCTGGCTCTGTTTTAAAGGTAAAAATCGAAATCCATCCATCAGCACCTCCTGAAGCTCAAAGTGCAAAAATGAAATTTTTTACAGATTAAACGAAGATATAACTTGACAATTGCTAATCTTTTTAGAGTTCCTTATGGATGCATCTAAGCTAAGCTAACTGTCTCTGGCTGTAGCTTCATATTTATTGGATCGATCTTCTCATTTAACTCATGTTTCTTAAATAAGCCCATTACCCAAACTGTATTGCTTGAAACATACATCATCAGTCTTTTGTGGATACTCCTGCTCATTTACAGAATTAAACTTGACTCTCTCAGAGTTATTATGTTACTGATTTATTAATGCTATGCTGCTCTTTTTGTCTCAGAAACAACTGGTGTAACTACCACCCCCATACCAACGTGCTGTGGCTCCACTACCTGTGCTCCAAGCTGCTTTCCATGAAGTACCGGGGCTCAGGAGGGAGGGGGGCCAAGGGCATGCGAGAGGAGCTCACTCGTTTCCATGGCAACGTCCTCCAGTACAGTTCTGCCACTGAGGCGCTGCAAAACTGCCCCATGTTTCACTAGTACTGAACGCATGAAGTGTGAGGATGCTCACACACACAGACATACATAGTATGAAGAAGGTACAACGTATCTACATCCTAAATCCGTAAATATTGGGTTACACTTTACTTGAAGGTATCTACATAAGAGTGACATGACACTGTCATGAACGTGTCATAAACATTATAAACAAGTCATAAATGTTTATGACATAACGCTTCTATCATTAAGTGTCATTTGTTTTTTGTCATGACAAGTTATGGTTAGGGTTCATGTGTCATGACAGTGTCATGTCACTCTTATGTAGATACATTCAAGTAAAGTGTTACCAAATATTGTATATGCAGAAACAAGTTCTTAATCAATAAATGTTTAAATGACACCACCTGAAACTGGTATTGTGATCACAATTTTTGCAATCTAGAATAGTGCTGAAGTGATTTGTTGATTTATTAATAAATCAATAGACAGAAAAGTTTTGATAATAAATGCATTTATCAACCACAAATTCTGCATTCTCTCTGGTTCCACCTTCTCAGGTGTGAGAAGTTGCTGATTGATACAGTATCTTTGTAAACTGAGTTTGGGGTGTTTCTGCTGTTGGTTGAACAAGCAATGTCAAGACACTTAATAGACTTGAGTAATAAAAGTAAAACAATTTGACAGATTACTAATGAATGGTAATGAAAATAATCGCCAGTTGCAGCCTAAAGAAGATACCAGCCAGACTCCAGGTAATCTGTAGAATTGTAGCCTAGTACACAGTTAATATCATTTATTCAGTTTCCAAGCAAACCTGTTATAGTGAGCATAACTAAAATTCATGAAATGCAGTGGTCTGCAAAAACGTGGTCTCCCTCCAGACCTTAATATTATTAAAAATCTGTGGAGCAATATCAAATATGGCGTGCGCGCAAGAAGGCCAAAGAATATTTCTGAGCTAGATGAATTGTTGCCAGGAGGAATAGGGGGAAAATTTCAAAAGCAAGAATTGAAAGACACTTTTTTTTTTTTTGGCTACAGGAAGCGTGACAGTTGCCTCGAGGAGGAGTTACAAAGTACTAACTGACAGAGTTCCCAAACTGTTGCACAGGCACTTTTTCCTGTTTTAAAATTTGAAGAAATGTGTCATCTTTAATGTTGTGACACTTAGAGGTCAAGTTAGCTACTGTTCACTTAGATACTCATTGTAAAAGGCATTTAAATTAGGGGTGCCCACATTTTTTGCACACCACTGTACCCCAAATAAGGGTTCTGAATGTGTCGCTATCTTGCAAACAACTTAAATCATGAAACATTTCAGTTGCCTGAGATCAATAAAGTTTATCTTATCTCAGGGTTAAGCGATATGACAACATATACATCGTGAGGACATTCTTTTTATACTGTTGTGTATTAGGCCATTATAGACAATGTTGCAAATCAATGCACAGGGCTGCTTTATGGAAATTGGAGCCTGAACAATACTTCAGCAGATATTAGCTTATTGCTGGTCAATATTGGTCAGTATACTCTATGTTGGCCAATAAGACAAATATGACATCTCTCACAATTTCTCTCAAAATACCTATCAGTGTCCGCATCAGTCGGGCTATAACTGGATTTTTGCATCAATGTGGTAAGGGAGTTTGATTGGTCACGTATTTCATATGATGATTTAACCAAAAACGGACATTCCCAACTGGTTATTTCATCGTTTTTTGTAAGAAAATGTGTTATGTGATATAAAATGACACATGCTTTGATAGAGGATTTTATGCCTATCACCCACGTCTAACACAGGCAGGCACAGGTGCCACCTTTAGTTTCATACCTATGATAAAATATGCATGTAATCCTGGTCTTTCCTTTGTTAAACCAGTGTACAAAGAAGAAGCATTTACAAAAACAAAATATTTTATTCAATTTGTTCATTAAGATTATCATACATTTTTGCATTCATTTTGGTATGGTGAGTCGTGTGTGTCCGTTTTGACGAGGATCTTGATTGAATACGTCGAATGCTTCCATACTCAAAGAGACACTTGGTTGTTGATCAAGAAATGTACGTTTGCCTGGAATAATTGTTTGATGAGATTAGAGCAAAGGTTGCATTATTTAAAAAGGAAGACTGCTTTAAAAAATAATAATAAAGATATGGAGACATTCCAAACTATACAAACAAGATCCGGCAGGCCTATGTTCAGAGAAGAGGTCAGGCATGTGTTTGAGAAGCACTTTTTGGTTGAGCTTTGAGGCAATGTTTGAGATGGCCTTGCTGGTGATGTGTGTGTGTGTGTGTGTGTGTGTGTGTGTGTGTGTGTGTGTGTGTGTGTGTGTGTGTGTGTGTGTGTGTAAAACAGATGTGTAAGAAGCAATGAGTTGTATTTGAGGAAATGTACTTGCAGCTGCTGTGTGTGTGTGTGTGTGTGTGTGTGTGTGTGTGTTTTTGTGCTCAGAAGGAGAAGTATTTGGTGAACCACTCCTGTTTCAGCCCTTCTGTCCCTCTCTGCTCCAGATATGGGCCTCTACAAAACACAGAAGGAAAACGCATAAATTGACTATTTAAATTAATATACATTATCATTATGCTAAGGTTCAGAGCATTGTGCTTATTTTGAAACTAGTAAAAAAACCGAGGGGAAAACACACCTATTCTAGTGAGGTGCTGTCTTGCAGGTAGACGATAAAGATAAGGGGAAAGCTGCGCATTCATAACTGATGCATTTATGATTTCAATTTGGTTTTTTTCAGGATAAGACACTAAAAGACAGGTGTTTCAAATCAGGGCAGTCAACTTGAGAGGCCAATCACAGGAAAGGCTGAAACCATTAAAATGTACATGTTCATGTGTTTGTATGTGTATATATACACACCCATATATATGTCGGAAAAGACAATAATACTTCCCAGTCCCAAGTGTCCCAAAAAGTTTTTTTAGAAACCTGTATAGGTTCTGTTTTATTATTTCTATTTTGCTTACATTTTTTGTAGATTTATTTTTCACACAGTGACTTAAAAGATATTCAGAACTACACAGTGTTGTTTTCTTAATGTGGCCTTCAATATTGAATTGAGGCATTGCCTGTGAGGATATATTGTTTTTTTTTGTTTTTTCTCTCTTTTTTTTTCTCGTTTGTGCTCGTTGATTTCTTGATTATATGCACGTTTTGGGTTTGAGGACTGGGGTATCTTATTCTGAAGGACGTTTGCCGAAATGTCGATATTTCATTGGAGTTGTACTGTAAGTTATATTAAAATGTTCCTACCTGATTGATTGGGCCTGCAGATGTGCATGTGGCTCCTGGCAGGAGGGCGACACGTAGCGGATGCCCGTCTGCGACAAGGGGCAGACGGGGAGCGGGGCGGTGGGCGCCGGGGTGGGAGGGATGCAGGAAGTCCGGGATCTGGTGGAGCGAGGGATGGAGGGGGAGGAATGTTGGCTAAGGGAGAGGGAGGTGTGCTTGTGTGGAAGAGAGGAGGTGGAGTAGTGGAAGGTGGTCTGAGGTTGGGAGGTGGACTGGTGGGGGAGGGTTGAGGAGGAGTGCTGATGGACAGAGGAAGAGGAGGAGGAAGATGAGGAGGAGGAGGGGGGTATGAAGGTGCTCCTGTCGTAAGTACCAGCACTGGGGATGCTGGTGGCACGAGGAGGACACTCCACGTGCTTCCGCTGTTGGGAGGACAAATACACATATAGTCGATGTTAAAAAACCAGCATAGTTTATGTTGCAGTAATAATACTCAAAATGGTTTGTCCATTCAAGTTTTGTAAATGGACTGCATCAAAGTGCTTTACACACTACAAGCTCCATATATTTTACAGTCACGTTATTAGTTTATAATTTCCTATTATTAGTGGTAATTAAAACCATGGGCACATTACACAGAGGGGGCGCGCCTTTATGACAGACTGGTAGTGTTGGGCAAGTTACTTTTAAAAAGTAATTAGTTACAATTACTAGTTACTTCTTCCAAAAAAGTAACTGAATTAGTTATTCAGTTACAAATTATGAAAGTAACTAGTTACTTCAGAAAGTAACTTGCGTTACTTTCAAGTACATTTTTAAATGCTCAAATGTGACCCCACCATCATATGATATCATATTATAATGAAATGGAACCTTAATACAATACATTATTAACAGAAACAATGTACACAAATCTAAACTATTTTAATGTGGGAAAAAATGAGACGCCTTCAATCAAATGCCATGTATGTAGATATTATGTTTATATAGTGGATCGATACAAATAACACAACACCTCAACAGGCCACAACTGGGGAAAATTAAATTATGCTTGTTAAGCACTATACCAAAAATAAATAACAAATATATACACTCGTTATAGTGCAAATAACGCAAGTGGCCTGATGTTTATACTTGTGTGCTGGTGTGTGCGCCGGCGTGTGTGTGTGTGTGCGTGTGTGTGTGTGTGTGGGGGAGTAGGTGATAGAACGAGAGAGAAGTGAGAGAGAGTGACGGCGATTAGCTTTCGAGCGAGTAGCGACTCTAGAGTCATATAGTGAGAGAAACAAAGTGTCTCCCCTGTTCTTTCAGACCACGGTGGAAAATCTATAGCAGGAAAAGTTAACCCTCTCCTTGATTTCATAACGCCATACCTGTCTCTCTCTCTCGTTGACTCGCTTGTGTTGTTCTTGTGTGTCCGACTATGCCCTGCTTTCGAACACCCGCCCAACTCTGCTTCTGATTGGCTTAACATGACATTTTACTCAACCTCAGCCAATCGTCAGCATGTATGCGCTTGCGTCGTGCACTGCCCACTAACCAAGGAAGAACAGTAAAAAAAAGTATTTGCCTCTCGGCTCAGACTCAGAGATCTAGTTGGTCTGATGAAAAAAACAGCTTCAAATATAGTAACGCGCCGCATTTTTTGGCAGTAACGGTAACGGCGTTATTAAGATGGGAAGAGTAATCAATTAGATTACTCGTTACTGAAAAAAAGTAACGCCGTTATTTATAACGCCGTTATTCCCATCACTGCAGACTGGCGATCTGTGGATTGGGAAGTGTGTCAGGGAGAAGTTGGCTCTGGCCCAGTGAGCACTTCTGGCTGGAAGGAGGCTCATTATGACGAATACATTTTGTGCACGCAAACACACAAACTCACCCTCATGGTTGGCGTGACACTCCCGGGGCGGGACTTGCTGTCACGAAGCCTGAGGGTGCTGTTGTCCCCGGCAACAGGAGGGTGGAGCTGCAGCTGATGCCTCTCTTCCTGGAGGGAAGGAGGATGAGGAAGGACTTTCATTGGCCTCATTCACAGTTGGTGTTGTTTTATAAGAGTTGTGTCTGGAGGGTGTACTTGTTTGCTACTCTGCCTCATGCCGCACAGATGGTAGATACAGTAGCCTACTCTCCTACGCATATATGACCACTGATGTTTAATGAAGACAATGTTTCAATTGAATTTGTTTTGAGTGGCAAAAATGCCCCATTTCACTTTAACTCTTGGTCACTACACTGTTAAATGGCTCCAGAAATGTCTTAAATTCCACCTGCCCGGTCATTTTGCACCATTTTTCCTAGCTTATTTTACCAGTTAAGCAAGGTTCAATATTTGATCTCAAATTAAGGTTCACCTACTTGCCAGTTCTGGAGCTTTTCACACAGTCCTGAACAAACTCAAACTTTTTTTTTTTTTGTTGCCTTGTGCCTTTATTGGATAGCAACGGTTAAGAGACAGACAGACAACATGGGGGCAAGAAAGAGGGGTTCAACAACAACATCCCCTGGAGGGAATCAAACCTCATGCTGTTGCATGTTATACATCATGTATGCATCCTATCCACTATGTCACCAGGTCACCCCCAGCTCCACATGCATGAGAAGAATCCTAGAAGTGCTCAGATTAATGGAAACTGGGCAAACTAAATCTGCTAATGAGGACTGTGTGATGCGATCAAAGCTGCACAAAAAGCGAGAAGTGGACCTTGAGTTGAGATCAATAAAGATACTGAATCCTGCTTAAAGGTGTAGTAAGTGATGTTAATCCAATACACTTTTTGTCAAATTCAGTGAATATCTCTTCACGGTCACCTAGCTCTCTATTTTCTGTGCGCTGAAAAATAAATCTGGTGTTAAAGGGGAAATATTATGCTTTTCTGTGTTTTCTGTGATATCTACAATGTTGTATTTTCATGTTAAACGTGGCCAAAACAAATAATGAGGTAAATGTACAGTATTTTAGACAAATCCCTGTGAGCTAAAACATTCAGATTTCCAACTAATTACTTACTGTACCTTTAACTGTCAAAACAAGCTTTTCCAACTCAAATCAAGATAAACATATTTTTCCAAGGTCAAGGTTGGTACATTGCACAAACAAGTTTCTATTAGCTGCCTGTTCATAGTGTGATTGAAAGTGTGTGTGTGTGTGTGTGTGTGTGTGTGTGTGTGTGTGTGTGTGTGCGCGCGCGCGTGCGTGCGTGCGTGCATGCGTGCGCTCTCACCACTAATCGTTTAATGAGCTGGTCTCTCTCGGTCAGTCTCTCCTGAAGTCTCCCCAGATGCAGGTCATCACTTCGAGGCTCCCTCCTCCTGCACCGTTCCTCCCGCTCACGCAGTCTGCAGTTAAATCATATACACAAACACACACTTTTCTCACATACCTGCCCTTTACTTTAAACTGTGTGTACTGTATCTCCACGCGTTTGTCCTCTACTCACTCGTTCTCCAAGGCCACTATGCGAGCCTGCAGGTGCGTCTGGGCGCTGCTGTATTCAGACACCAAACTCTGCATCTCCTTCTTGTGCTCCCTCCTGATCTCCTCCACCTCGTCTCTCCTCTTGTCCTCTTCCCGTTCCTTCTTCTTCTCCTCGTCCACTTCCTCTTCTTTTACGTCCTCCTCTTTCCTCTCCTCCCAGTGTTTCTGCGACTCCTCCAGTTTCTCCATCTCCACCCTCAGTTTCTCCACTTCCTCCTTCAGACGTTGTGCTTCTTCTTCCAGCTGGGCGTCTCTCTTCTTCCGCAAGTCTACGACTTCCTCTTCTTTTTTCTCTTCAGCTTCAGGATTCTCCTGTACTGACCTGATAAGGGACAGCAGATCCAAGAAAAAGGATGGAAATAATGGAAGTGGCCTATTTAGTACAATAAAAACAATTAAAAAAGGGATCTTGAAAATGGCTGAATCATCAATGATGGGAATACTGCTGCTAATTTGGCCCAATTTTCACTGTACTATATATCATTTACTGTGAACTAGTTTTCATATAGACCAGTAAATAATAAAGCTCAACAATCAAACTATACACAAAAGAAGGGCATGTGTGCAGTACATATACTCCAGTGAACCCTTTAAACTCATTTTAACCCAGATATGTAGCCAATGTTGCCAATTCACACAGTTAAAAGCTTGGGTTGTCTTTTTTTCTGTACTTAAGGGATAGTTCTTGTGATGGAAGTTTCTGTTCAGCGAGGGAGGAATTTGGGTGAAGAAGAGACCTTGTTGAAACAAAATAAAGACAGGCTGCAAACTGGATTAAAAGTTTAGGTATTCGGTGGAAGGGTTTAATTATTTTCTCGAGAGAACAATCGAAAATGACAAGAACAGCAATTCACAATGAACAGAGTTACAAAGTGACAACAGTTCTGTGTCTCGCGTAACATATGACAGTTCCTTATATCCCATTTTCCCCAACAGAAACACGACCATGTTTGGAAAACATTCTAATCTTGAACACCACACTTCATCTTACTTTTCAGACTTCTAGGAGCCAGAGCTGTCCCTGTACATCTGTCTAGTGCGTCAAAAAATGACTGTAGTTGTCATTCAATCTTAGAAGTCAGAAATTTATCTCGTCTATAGATTGGTTCAGACTCCAACCTTAGGTTCGGGCAAGCTGACCTTTGCATATCTCTGGAGGCGCCTGTGTTTTGTGATTTGCTTACAGTGGAGAATTTACAGGGTCATAACCTTTTCAGCTGTCTTCAACACTGGAGGACTTAATTTCAGGAAATATCTTTTAGGAGACACATGTTTCAGAGGCATATTTGAAGGATTTACTTATAATTAAAAATCACTCAATAAATGAACAATCATTGTCAAGAAAATCATGGTCTATGTAAT